>NC_053024.1:648944839-649197440 GCF_003073215.2 Triticum urartu | reverse complement strand
CACCAATGAAGCCACTGACTCTGTCATGGCTGAAGCCAATGTGGATCCTACACCAACAAAAGCACCAGAAGTCAGCAAAGCCAATGATACTACTGCTTCTATTCTTGCACCTGCTGCTGGTCCTCAGTTTGACTATCATGTTGAGCACAGGCCTCAGGTACAGAAGCCAATCCCAAGTGAATTGTAATACGACTCACTATAGGGCGAATTCGAGCTCGGTACCCGGGGATCCTTCAATGTCAATGGCTTCAAAGCAGACAACACCTTCTTCAATAGCTCCAAGAACCCCTACTCAAGGGAAAGAATATCTTCTGATCGGTTCTGGAGCTATCCGCAGCGAAGCTATTACTCCTGCATTTTGTATAATCAAGGTCGCATCTTCCCACATAAGCGTCTTGACATCGAAGCAATAGCTGGTCTGCCCTGTCTGGAAGAAGCTCTGGATTGCTTCAAAGAGGTTGGACTGTTGCCGTTTGTCACCGACCAAGAGCACTGGAATGAAGAGTTGCTGCTCCAATTCTATGCCACACTTCACATCCGTGGGTACAACAGAGATCCGAAGACTTGGGTCCTAGAGTGGATGACAGGAAATGTTCATCACGAAGCCAAAGCCTTTGATATCATTGAGCTCACTGGTCTCCCCACTCCTAGCGATCTCTACGAACCTGGCTGTCAGCTTCACAGTGAAGCTATGGAGAGCATCTTTCAGAAACCTGAACCAAACATGAGTCAGATGCTCAGTATGATGAAGCCATTGCCACAAGAAGCCGCATATCCTAAGGAGTTCCTTGTTGAAGACCTTGAGTATCTGCCAAGGACTATTTATCACATCATAAGGCAAACTCTCTGGCCCATCAAAGGACATTCTCCACATGCCAAGCTGGAAGGTGCAATGAAGACTTTGGTCTTCTATATTCTTCATGGAAAATGCTTCAATGCACAGGCCTTCTTCACCCGCCAACTTGCTGCATCAGGCTCTGATCTATTTGGCCTGAAGTTCTACGCTCCATGGATAATGCGGCTGATTAAACTCCACTCCGCTATCTCATATCAGCCATCTTCTCGCAATCATCGGATCTTTCTGCCTGATGTGGATATGTCCGTTGAAGCCATTTATCCTGAGCCTGCCAAGGAGCCTCTTAGTCTTCAGAATGCGGAGCATCAAAGCTTTTCTCAGAACATTGAAGGAGTTGAAGCAGTCACTCGTGTTTATCCGTTGGCTGGAACTACACGTGCACCACATCCTGCCCTTACTGAAGCCACCGATAGCACAATTGCCCAACGACCCAAGAAGCGCACTCGTGTCCTTAATGACCGAGAGCTTCTGGTGGCTCTTCATCAGAAACAGGATAGGCATCATGACTGGCTGAAGCGCCAAATGCAAAGCCTCTTGGTGGATGTCAACCGCATTCGCAATCTTGCCACCAAGAATGACTTTGTTTCCCATGAAACCTCTCGACGCACATGGAAAGGGCTGACGCTTATGTGCTCTGAAGATGATCTTCAAGAAGATGGCTTCTCTGAACGCTTCAAGTTTGACTCCACACCTCCTCGAAGGGCAGTGCTGTGACGATCTCCATCTCTTGAAGACTCTGAGTTCTCTTCCTCTGCTGCAACTGTGAATGCCAGAGTGATCGAGGACGAAGACGATGCTACTTCACCGCCACCTCCTTCAGCACGCTTCGACACTGCTCCAAGTTCTTCTGCACCGACGACCCTGCTGCTTCACCTACTCTTCATGGGAACGAGTAGATGCTCTATGTCTTCAAACCTTTTTGGTCCTTACTGACAAAAGGGGGAGAAGCATATGAGTTTGATAGTCTTCAAGCAGGTCCACATGGGCGGTTGCTTTATATTTTGCCTCGTGTTTACAACTCTCGTTTTGATACATTTGGTTCTTTGAGTTGTAACACCTAAACTCGATGGTCGGCTGCTACTTATTTGCTACTTCGTGATGCGACGATAAATTCCGCATGTACGATGATAAATTCCGCACTTAGATCATTTTGCAGATGTCCATTTTCCATGATGCATGTCATTATCTTCACATACCTTCTCATGCATAATGAATTGTCATCATAAGTTGAAGAGGATCTCCACGAGTACAACCTGCCATGTGCATTTGCATTCCAAAAGCAAATTACTTATATGCACATCTTCAGGGGGAGCCCTTACAACTTATGAAGACAATTCCTTATCCTTTACAATTTCACATATTATATTCCCCGTTGAAAACTTCAACTAGTTTGTCATCAATCACCAAAAAGGGGGAGATTGTAAGTGCATCTAGTGCCACCCCTAGTTGGTTTTGGAGTATTGACGACAAACCTAGTTGAGGGACTAATGTGTTTGTGAGAATTGCAGGATAACACAGGTAGAAGTCCCTCATTGATTCAGTTTTCCTACCAGAGATGACCCCTAAAAATGTATGAAGACATTGATGTCAAAGGTGGTATATGAAGATATTCACATTGAAGACTATGACAAGAGAAGACATCACATGAAGCCTATGGAGCTCGAAGACTTAGATCTTTCGTAGTTCTTTTTCTTCTTTGTTGAGTCATAGGAACCACCGTACTGTTAAGTGGGGTCCAAGAGAACCAGTCAGAATGACTGAAGTGATGCTTAACCAAAACCTATGTCTTCGAGTGAAGACTATGAGAGCGAATCTTGTCCAGAGTCGGACAAGTCAGCTTTGCTTGTAGCCCAAGTAAAGTTGCCGTGTGTGTTTGAAATCTGACCGTTGGAATACGTGTCAGTTCCTTAGTGACCCAGGGTCATTTCGGGCAAATCAGGTCGGGTTGCCTAGTGGCTATAAATAGCACACCCCCTACAACCATAAACGGTTGGCTGCTCAGAGTTAGAGTACGGCTTTTGTCGTTTGAGAGCAACCCACCTCGAAGCCTTTGAGAGAGAATTCCTTGCGAGGATAAAGTCCTAACCACCCAGAGCCAAAGAGTGTTAGGCATCACTTAAGTCTTCTTGTCTGTGTGATCTGAAGACTTATTGCACTTGAGGACTATGAATCCTCCAGCCGGTTAGGCGTCGCGTTCCGAGCATCCAAGAGACATTGTGGATCGCCGGTGAACAAAGTCTGTGAAGGTTTGGGAGTCTACCTTGAAGACTTACCAGAGTGATTGGGCGAGGTCTGTGTGACCTTAGCTCAAGGGGAATACGGTGAGGACTGGGTGTCCTGAGCTGCGTGTTCAGGACTAGGTGTCTGGGACTGTGTGTCCTCAGGTTTAAATACCTAGCCCCCCTAACCAGACGTACAGTTGTCACAGCAACTAGAACTGGTCCAACAAATCATTGTCTTCAACGAGTCACTGGTTTCATCCTTCCCTTCCCTTTACTTACTGTTGGTCCTTGTGAAGTCATTGTATGATTGCACTATCTTTTGTCTTCACTGACTGACTGCGAGTTCCGTTTGGCTTCATAATATCTTCCTACCTGATCCTTACTACCTAGCTACTATTGGTCATTGTGCTTTCACTTCATTGAATATTTGACTATGGTTTGCCTAGTGTAGTCTACCTTCCGCTGCATGGTAATAGGTTTATTTCTATCGCTTGTCTTCGAAACTTCCATGTTTTGAAGACTTTCATAAAAATCGCCTACTCAACCCCCCTCTAGTCGATATAACGCACTTTCAAATCCCAACTCTTTCCGTGGGTCCTTGAGTTGCTTAGGATTTCTAGGATCGCAAACGAGATGCAAATAAAATATGATATGCATATGATGACCTACGTATAACATTCCAAATTGAAAATTTGGGATGTTACAATATCCTACTCATGCTTTCATTCAGTGTTGATTAATTTTAATGCATGTTCATGACTGTTGTCGCTCTCTAGCTGGTCGCTTCCCAGTCTCTTTCTAGCCTTCACTTGTACTAAGCGGGAATACTGCTTGTGCATCCAACTCCATAAACCCCAAAAGTTATTCCATATGAGTCAACCATACCTTCCTATATGCGGTATGTACCTGCCTTTCCAAGTAAATTTGTATGTGCCAAACTCTAAACCTTCAAATGAAATTATGTTTTGTATGCTTGAATAGCTCATGTATCAACTAGGGTTGTCCGTATCTTCCATGCTAGGCGGGTTATTCTCAAGAGGAGTGGACTCTGCTCCTCACACATGAGAAAAAGGCTGGTCACCGGGATGCCCAGTCCCATGCTCAAATCAAATCAAAATAATTGCAAACAAAACTCCCCCAGGATTGTTGTTAGTTGGAGGCACCCGTTGTTTCGGGCAAGCCATGGATTGATGCTTGTTGGTGGTGGGGGAGTATAAACTTTACCATTCTGCTTGGGAACCGCCTATAATGTGTGTAGCATGGAAGATATCGAGATCTCTCGGCTGTTATGTTGACAATGAAAGTATACCGCTCAAAATATTATTCATATCTATTTCAAAATCGAGCTCTGGCACCTCTACAAATCCCTACTTCCCTCGGCGAAGGGCCTATCTATTTACTTTTATGTTGAGGCATCATCCTCTTATTAAAACGCACTAGTTGGAGAGCACTGCTGTCATTCGCATGCATTACTATTAGTTTACATTGAGTATGACTGTGGCTGGATCTCTTTTACCATGAATTACAATTTCCAGTCAGCCCTTGATCTTCAGTGGTGCTCTGCATTTATGTTTTGCGGTCTCAAAAAGGGCTAGCAAGATACCATCTTGTTATATCATATTATGATTGTTTTGAGAAAGTGTTGTCATCTGAGATTTACTATTATTGCTCGTTATTTGATTATGGCATTGATGTGAGTAAACATGACATCTAAATGTTATTGTGAATATGGTTAGTTTATAATCTTTGCTGAAAACTGATAACCCACAAGTATAGGGGATCGCAACAGTTTTGGTTTTATAGCGATTGTAACAGTACCAACGGAAAAGTAAATAAGCGAAGAACAATATGTGAAAAGCTCGTAGGCAATGGATCAGTGATGGATAATTATGTCGGATGCGATTCCTCATGCAATATTTACAACATAGGGTGACACAAAACTAGCTCCAATTCATCAATGTAATGTAGGCATGTATTCCGAATATAGTCATACATGCTTATGGAAAAGAACTTGCATGACATGTTTTGTCCTACCCTTCCGTGGCAGCGGGGTCCTATTGGAAACTAAGGGATATTAAGGCCTCCTTTTAATAGAGTACCGGACCAAAGCTGTAACATCCCAAATTTTCAATTTGGAATGTTATACATAGATCATTTATGCATATCATATCTTTGCATATTCGTTTGGCTTGCTCCTAGAAATTCTACGCAACTCATGGACCCATGGAGAGAGTTGGGAATTTCATTATTTTCATATTTGAGTTTTCTCAAATTTTGAAAAAAGGATCATTTGATTTTAATTATTTTATCTTCAAATATTTCTTTTATAAAAATAAAAGAGAGAGGATAAATGACTTCCTCAAAATAAAGAAATATTGGAGATTTAATATTAAAATCAAATAAGATTTTTATCCGGAGTTTTATCGCTATTTTATTTGAATTAGGAAAAAATGCGTTTTTCAAAATTGCATTTTAGTCCCAAATAAATGTTCACCTTGTCCGGCCTATTTTTAGAGGACAGGGAAAATTTATTTCGGGATTTTTGGAGTCCGTTTAGTATTTCTTCTCTTTCTTTTTCTGCACGTCAGAATTATTTAAAAAAAAACCAACCTACGAGCCGTATCCGGCCCGGACTCCTCCCAACTCCTCTTTATATGCCGCGCCGCCTAGCCCAATGCAGCCCAACCAGCCCCACCGCCGCCCAAACCCTAACCCTAGCGCCGCCGCCTAGAGATGCCGTCGTGTCGCGCCGCCCCGCCGCCCGCTGCCGCCGCCGCCCGCCGGAGTTCGAGGTAGCCGCCGGTTTTTTTAAAAAATGATCGGTTTTATTTCGTAAACCCTAGTATCGGTATTTTTATTATTAATAGATCGGTTCGCCGGTTTTCTTGGTTTAGTTATTTAGCGGACGTTCGTCCGTTCGTTCGTTTTAACGAACGGTTTTTCGTCTGTTAGTCGCAGACAACGAACGTTCGTTCGTTAGCCTGTTCGTCAGTTTTTCTTTTTCTCGGATTTTTCGCGATTATTTTCGATCGTGATTTCTGATCCGATTTTCGTTTCAGTTTATCTTTTCGCTGGTTTATCGGAATCGGGCGATTCAAGCGCCTAGATCTTCGTCTCGAAGCCCTCTTTCCGTTTAACCAACTTGAACAAGATTTTGGTATTGTAAAATTTGACTTTAGTACATATTTGTAATCAGATCTTGTTTCTTTCGCAGATTGGGTTTCGTTGCTCCGTTTGATGTCAGGACCGGTTTTTCAGGATATTAATTTCCCAAAAGCGGCCCTTGTGCTCACCAGCCCCAGGATTACCGTTAGCTGATGAGACACCAACTTGTTACAGAAACTCCAAGCAAACTACAAAATATGTAGTACAAGACCATTCTGGCCTATGGGACAACAATTGGTTTCTAGTGGTTGATGGCGGAAGCGGTTTGCGGATCATTAGCGTCTATGGGACTCCATTTCCCACAGGAACAGCTGACCAGGATAACTCCTATCTTCGCGAGGCTGCTATCTCCATTGCGTAGGTTCCCAGGCTGTCATCGCAACGTTCCTTTCCACGCAAGAAATCTGGCCAAGACAATAGCCAGGGACAAGCCAGTGAGTACTTTGAATGTACTCACAAACATTAAGAACACCGGTATAATATAGCCACTGAAAATCATGTTTTAAAATATTTTATGATCACTTCGTCAGTTATGAAATAAGGTTCATGATGCACGCAAGTAGATCATTTAAATAAATCACGAGTAGACAATCAGGGTGTAAAAATATAAAGCACCGATCGGGTGTCTGAAGCGACGCCTCGAAAGGATAATAATATGAAGCATGCCTCAGTCGGGCGTCTGAGCGACACCACAGAAAGGGCTTATATATAAAAGGAATAACAAGCATGCCACAATCGGGCGTCGGTGCGACACCACATAAAGGGCTTATAAGTAAATGAAATAACAAGCATGCCACAATCGGGCGTCGGTGCGACACCACATAAAGGGCTTATAAGTAAATGAAATAACACGCATGCCACAGTCGGGCGTCTGGGCGACACCACATAAAGGGCTTATATAAGAATAATCACGGTGAATATCCAGGAGGTAGAACCGTCCCAGGGATACTCAATAATTCAAATAACATAAATGATTAGTCCATAAAAATAATAATCATAATCATCATACGTCACAAGTTATGATCCATATTCTGGTTTAGTAGTTTCTCCTCCGAAGACCGACACTAAGACCGACGCTTGACCCATCCCAGACTGTAGTCCTTAACCATGGACACGGCTATTCAAATAGGTTCAATATCTCTTCAGAGGGTGTACTCTTTACCCACGAGTAACGGATTTCTTTAGTCCATCGAAATTAATTCTGTCTACAGTCTTTTAGTCGAAAACACGCCTGACTTGCACACACCAGCTTAACTTTACTCGTGTCTGGAATCACCCAGACACCTGTTAAGCAAAACTCTAAGTGGGGAGGCTACAACCTCGCGTAGCATGGGATCAAATTTTTATCACGTGCTCTAAGGGGTGGCCTCCCCTCTCGGTCCCAACCGGAAACACCCATGCCCCCGGACCAGGTGGCATGCCTACCAGCTACAACCGGTATCTTCCACCATAGCCTCTCTATACGGTGTGTGCTAGGACAGGGGTTGACAACTTACTGAACCGTACCCTACCTACGGCAGGGGCAAGTGGCAGCACGAAACAAGTATGGGGGTTACTGGAACAAGACTCGATCTACGGCCGACTCAGGAGGCTTAAGTATTTCCTGCATGGTTAGCTCAAGAATTATATTCCACAGCCATCAGACACAACCACCACTTATCATACCTCCCCCTGCCCTACCGGTCATAACCGTCTCGACGAGGGACAAGCTCGTGTCTACACAAGACAGAGACTTTCCCGGGTCCTTCCTGGTAGACATGAGAGGCATATGAGGGTGATTGCTATCACAAGCTTATCCATTTCCAACAGCAAGAATTTTCATTTATGCACTCAAGGTGTATGATCATATCGTCATATAAAAATAACCAACACTTCATGTCGAGGTGGTGTTATAACCGTATCGAACAACCCACAAAACATTATGCCAGGGTTCAGAATGCTTGCCTTCAAGGTGTGGAGAGGTGAGGTGCACTCCAATATTTTTTTGAAAGCTCTCTTCTCTCTCTCTCCAAAATCCTATTTCGAAAATAGGCAAATAACACATACTTTAAAAACAGTACAAAAAGTTGTCCTAATTATTTTTGAAATAAATCTTAAAATAAACTAGGTGAAATTTGAGAGAGTTAGGAAAAATAATCAATTCATTTGGACTTATATTTAAAAAGTTATAGCCAGTCAAAATTTTGGTCAAATTCTGTTTTTAAAATAAAACAGAAAAGAAAACGTTTCAGATAAGAATACGTTTTCGAAGCAGGGGATACGCACTTGGGGGTTTTACGCCTTCACTTATCAAGCATGGACGGGCGCGTGGGTCACTGACAGTGGGTCCACGGGGCCCACTGGTCAGGTTTGACCAGTCGCCTCGCCTTCGTCCTTCTCTGGCCGAACAGAGGTGAGGGCTCCGGCGATCAACGCCGGCGAACGGCGGCTCGTCGAGGGCATCTGAGGCCAGGGATGGATCCGCCACTCCCAGGCGGTCCTCCCGGTGGTCGACTGGCCGGTGGGGACGGGGGGGGAATCGTCGGCGGCGAGCTCCACGGCGGAGGGAGCTTCGGGCATGATTGGGGGATTTGTCTCCGGTGGCTCCCGATCAAAATTGAGCTTGGGGGTGGACTCACGTGATGAAGAGAGGGCCTCTGGTGAAGAGAGTGGAGAGGGGGAGGCCCTGGTGGCGCCGGAGTGAATGAGGCAGTCGTGGCGGCCGTGGTTGCCGGAGAAGAAGAAGACGACCCCTCTGGTCTTTCTACTGCTACGGCCGGATCGGTGAGGGTGTGTGGGAGGTTGCTTGAGGGTTTGGTGAGCTCGGGGGGGGGGGGGGTCCTTATATAGCGATCGGGGGCGGTTCCGACGATGGCCGAGGATAAGAACGCCGGCGACCGCCGTACTGTGCTGCAAGGCGACGTGGCGGTGACGAGGGCTTGCGGACAAGGCTGCGGATGAGCTTGAGCTGTTCAAGGGGGCAGCTGGCGCGCGTGGGTGGCTCGGGCGGCGCCGCCCACGGCAAGGCTGCTGTAGCCGGCCGCTTGCGGCCACGGCCGACCTGACGGCGGCTCTGTATAGTGCCAGGGGTGGCTCTGCGGCGAGGGGAAGTGGCGGGGTGTTGGCTGCGAGCGGGGAAGGGCCAGAACGAGTGCGAGGCGACGGCAGTGCGACACGGCGGCTTGGTGCACGCGCGTGCAAAACGTGCGCTCTGGGCGCGCCCAGAGCACGTACGCGATGTGTTCGACCAAATGCCAGGGTATGCTAGGGGGCTCCAATCCACAAGAGAGTTAGCAGGGTGGGGCTATAGGCTTGGGAAAATCCATGTGACAGGCTGGTCTAGTCAGGGGATCAAGTTCATAACACAAACCAGAAACTAAGCCAAAACTGGTCATGCACTCAGGGTGTTTGACAAAATGCCAAAGGCATCTAGGCAATTCTTGGGGTGGCCAAATTCTCCGGATCCAGGTCTCTTTAGTTGAAAGAGAGGGTGGTGAGGTTAGTTTGACAAAAATCAGAAACTTGTTAGTGCAAGTTTTGCAAAACATCAGTTTTGGACAGAAAGAAAAAGGCATGGTTGCGTGCACTAAAAATTCTCCAATGGGCCACTCTTCTGGACTTAAGGGTTTTGTAGCATGGGCTATAAGCAGGAGAAAGCTCAAGAGTACTAGAGCAAAGTTAACTAGGGTTGCAGTAGAAAAAGCCAAACTGGACCAGAAAGCAAAAGAGGTTGATTCACTCAAATTTTTCAAATAACACCACTGGGTTTTTGCATAAAGTTGAATTACATACCACTACTAACATCCCACAATCTTGGTGGAAGCTAGAAAGAGATATTTATAGGGGTTGTAGTGCAAAATTGCTCTCTGGACCAGATTTGGAAACTTGGTGTAGAGCTCAAAATATTAAATGAATGAAATATATTTTTGCATAAAAGTGATTTAAAAACATCACATGACACCTCCAAATTTTGGTTGGAATTTTAGATGAATTTATAAAAGGGTTGCAGTGCAAATGGGGCCCTAAAACCAAAGAAAACTCACTTTAAGGAATAAAACTCAGAAAGAAATAATTATGCAATTAAATCCACTTTTAATAGAAATGTTCTTCTTGAGGGGAAAGACAAGTCCAACAATATAACTGGAAAGATTTCACTTGGGGTAAAAACTCCATGATAACAAAGGAAAGAATGGCTCTGAAATCAAAGGAAAAACCAGAAAATAAAATTTTTAAATTCCCTGGCAAAATTTTAATTAGTAAAACAAGGTCAAAATTTTGGGGTGTCAGATTTGATTTGATTCTTTTTGCAAACCGGAGTTCTTAAGTTGAACTTTCTGGTTAGATCTTCTTATTCGTGTTCTACCCGTGCTTCTTTGCTTGATTGCTTATGTACGCTATTGTTTGTTTGCGATAGAACACCCGGAGTGCGAAGCGTGCTACTACGAGTCTCTAGGTTTTGCGGATCATCAGCAAGGCGAGTCACAATTTGATCATACCCCTTTACCACCCAGCTTTTATGCATTAGTTCCAATCCTCAAACATTGCATGATTAGGTTGTGATATAACATGTGGGTTTGGGAAGTAGTTGATGAGGTAGAACCTATCGCCATGTTATTATCAAACCCTTGGGAGTTACTTCTACGTATTGCTTATTTTGCTATGCTATGCTCGTAGACGTGGTTTGGGTGAGTGAATCCATGACAGATGTGAGATTGTTAATTAATGGTTCAACATAAGGTGGCAACTTTAATACACATCTAGGTGGATTGCTTGTCGGGCACCTGGAGAATCCAGTGTTGTCCTAGGATATCCCAGAGTACCCGTGTGATAATCCTAAGGTCCGCCACCCAGGCTCAAAGGGAACTGAGATATTTCATGCTAGAAACTTTTGTGTGCAGCCACAAGCCATTATGGGCTCTGGCGTAGTTAAGTAAGTTGCGTGAAGCTCTCGAAGAGGTAGACTAGCAGTTGTAGTGGGTTGTAGGTGGTATGGTCTATCCAGAGTAGAGAGTTAATGCTTCCCGAGGGAGTCCTGGATTAGGGGGTCTCCGGACAACCGGACTATCTCCATTGGTTGGACTGTTAGACTATGAAGATATAAGATTGAAGACTTCGTCTCGTGTCCGGATGGGACTCTACTTGGCGTGGAAGGCAAGCTAGGCAATACGGATATGGATATCTCCTCCTTTGTAACCGACCTTGTGTAACCCTAACCCTCTCCGGTGTCTATATAAAACCGAAGTGTTTTTAGTCCGTAGGCCAACAACCATAACATACAATCATACCATAGGCTAGCTTCTAGGGTTTAGCCTCTCTGATCTCGTGGTAGATCTACTCTTGTACTACCCATATCATCAATATTAATCAAGCAAGACGTAGGGTTTTACCTCCATCAAGAGGGCCCGAACCTGGGTAAAACATCGTGTCCCCTGCCTCCTGTTACCATCCGGCCAAGACGCATAGTTCGGGACCCCCTACCCGGGATCCGCCGGTTTTGACACCGACATTGGTGCTTTCATTGAGAGTTCCGATGTGCCGTCGCCACCAGGAAGGATGTCTCATCCCGTCTTTAAAGATGGCACTATCGTTGAGGGAGCTTTGGAAATCGTCCAAACTCTCCGGCTAGGTGGTTTTCTTATGACCGCCTGTTCGGCCGCTACGCCGACGATGACTTCTCGGGTCATCGAAAGCAATCTTCACGTCAACTCAGAACTCGCCGAGTAGTTAGATCCAATGGAGCTCTCTTCCTTGCACGAGCTCTTGGATCGTATCGCCGCCCTGGGAGTCGCTACAGACTACGATCAGATTGGGCCTAAACCCGATCTGAGAGAGATCAACTCTCCCCAGGTCACCCATCACATTGCACTGGTGGAGGAACAATGCGGCAACCCTTCATCTATCTTAAGGACTAGCTATGTCCGGATTCCCGATCCCTCCAAGCCGGATACCCGTGGAGGGGAGGACGTCACTCAAGGCTTGAACCTAGAATTAGGCAACGGGCTAGATTTATCGGAAAACATCCAAGAATCCAAACTTCCGAGTTCGGAAACTCCTTGGCCCCTGAGTCTCAGATTGGGTGAGGAATCGGATTCAATTCCACCCACCCACCCAAACATACGCGATCTATCCCAAATTAGGCAAGAGCCAGAAGAAACAGTACACCATTACTGGGCCAGATTCCTCCTGGTCATGAACAGGATAAAGGACTGCCTCGAGGAAGACGCAATTTCATTCTTCTGCAATAATTGCACGGACAAGAGAATCCTCAACGCCATAAGTCGTCGCAAAATTACACATTTTGCCGACTTGGTTCTCATAGTACGAAAGTACTGTGTGATGGAAAGCGCCTGGAAAGCCAAAATAAAATTTTGGGATAATCCGGCCCTGAATACAAACCCACTCCGAAATAAAAGGGTGCATTATCACAATACACCTGGGTCAACTACCAAAAAGCAAAAGCCCTCTACGAGGCAAGGAACCGTACTGGAGGGATGGCTCAACGGACCCTGCAAAATTCATAGTACAGCGGATGCAATACCAACGCACAGCCTTAGAGCATGTTGGATACTCCGGCAGGTGGCCAAAAGTGGTGAGGATCTACTCCTCCCAAAGACCACAGAGCACCATCCCGTGGACAACAATACGGTGTTAATGATCTTTGAGACCTTCGCGTCAAATAATAGACGCAAGCGAACACTCTGCAGCATGGCCGAAATCTGCCACATAACAGAAATAAATCCTTGGAGTGACACGGCTATTACCTTCAATGCCATTGACGAACCTAAATTCCAAACAGCCCGAGTACCAGCTGCACTGGTCCTCAGTCCAATCGTGGACGGCTTTCGACTCACCAAGGTACTCATGGACGGCGGCAGCAGATTAAACCTCATCTATGAGGAAACTCTTCAAAAGATGGAAATAGACTGGAGCCGCATTGAGCAAAGTAGCACAACCTTTAGAGGAATCATCCCCACTCGGGAAGCACGCTGTGCTGGAAAAATCACACTAGACGTGGTATTCAGCACGCTGGATAATTACAGGTCCGAAGAAATTACATTCCAAGTGGCCCTGTTTAGCAGCGGATACCACACTCTATTAGGGCAGGAGGCGTTTACAATCTTCCAAGCCATACCCCATTACGGGTACATGAAGCTCAAAATGCCCGGGCCCAACGGAATCATCACTCTTGCTAGTGATTCGGACATAGCACTCCGCACCGAAAATAAGACAGCTGCACTGGCCCTCGAGGCACTATCCGAAGCCCTAGCGGCCGAGGAACTAATTGCGCTGCGCTCCACGGTGAACAGGGACAACGTGATACTCAATAAAAGATCCAAGTCCACCTCCTTTAAACCGGCGAACGAAATAGTTAAATTCCAAGTCCATCCAACGGACCCTACAAAGACAGCTTCCATCGGGGCACAATTAAACCCTGATGTCGACGCCGCACTGCGAGAGTTCCTACACGAGAACTGGGACATTTTTGCCTGGCACCCTTCAGACATGCCAGGAATCCCACGCAGGCTGGCTGAGCACAACCTAAATATCCTAAAAGGATTCAAGCCAGTCAAGCAGGCTCTTCGACGCTTCTCCGAGCCTAAAAGACATGCCATGGGAGAGGAACTAGCCAAGCTATTGGAGGCCGGATTCATCAGAGACATAAAACATCCGGACTGGCTAGCAAACCTGGTGATGCTACCAAAGAAGGACAAATCCTGGCGCTTGTGCGTCGATTTTAAGGACCTTAACAAGGCCTACCCAAAGGATCCCTTCCACCTCCCCCGCATCGATCAAATCATCGATGCTACCGCAGGACATGATTCATTGTGTTTCCTCGGCGCATACTCTGGCTACCCTCAAATTAAAATGGCAGAGCTAGACCAAGCCGCAACGTCATTCATCAGACCATACGGCCCATTCTGCTTCAACACAATGCCCTTCGGGCTAAAAAACGCCAGCACAACATATTAGCGCATGATTCAGACATGTCTGGCAAACCAGATCGGCAAAACAGTGGAGGCATACGTAGATGACGTGGTCGTTAAAACCAAGCATGTCGAAACTCTAGTAGACGACTTGAGCCTCACATTCGACAACCTCCGAACATATGACATCAAGCTCAATTCGGAAAAATGCATTTTCGGCGTACCAGCCGGAAAGCTCCTGGGATTCATTGTCTCCAGTAGAGGTATTGAAGCTAATCCGGACAAAATCCGAGCGTTGTCACAGTTGGCTACCCCAACTGACCTCAAACAAATACAAAAATTGACTGGATGCGTGGCGGATCTAAGCCGCTTTATCTCCCGCTTGGGCGAAAAGGCATTACCCCTTTATCGCCTCCTCCGGCGCACCGAACACTTTGAGTGGACGGATGCCGCCAGGGCCAGACTCAACGAAATAAAAGCCATATTGGCAACAAACCCAGTCCTGGTCGCGCCAAACACTGGCGAACCAATGCTATTATACATTGCGGCAACTCATCAAGTCGTAAGCGCAGTACTCGTCGTCGAGCGAGAAGTGGACGGACACAAATTCCCCCTTCAAAAGCCGGTTTACTATTTGTCCACTGTCCTTACTCCATGCAAATTACGGTACCCGCATTATCAAAAGATAGCGTACGCGGTATTTATGGTATCCCGGAAGCTGCGACACTACTTTCAAGAGTGTTCGATAACAGTAGCCTCGGAAGTACCACTTAACGATATTATAAACAACCGCGACGCGACGGGCCGGATTGCCAAATGGGCCATTGAGCTCCTCCTGTTCGACATAACTTACAAGCCACGACGAGCTATTAAGTCGCAATTTTTGGCTGACTTCGTCGCTGAATGGACGGAAGCCGAACTCCCTAAAGAGTACGGCACATATTCAAACTGGATCATGCACTTCGACGGCTCCAAAATGTTGGCTGGGCTGGGGGCTGGCGTCGTTTTGACATCCCCAACAGGAGACACCGTTCAATACGTACTACAGATAATGTATACGGACTCCGGATGGCAGTATCCATGGGCATTCAACGCCTAGAGGTGCGCGGGGATTCGAACCTCGCGATATCCCAAATAAATGGAGACTTTGATGCCAAGGATCCGAAAATGGCAGCTTATCGCAATGCCGTCCTAAAAATGTCAGCTCGGTTCGAGGGGCTCAAATTTCACCATGTGGCTCGGGAAAACAATTAGGCGGCGGATATCCTCGCCCGCATCGGCGCAAAACGCGACGTGGTCCCTCCCAACATATTTCTGGAAAGGCTTTTCAAGCCATCCATAGCATGGGAAGGGGACACCGGTAACAACAGTCCGGACCCGGCCAAAATACCCGATACCGAACTCTCTGACACAATCGGAGGCTCCGCCACCGAAATAACACAATCAGCCCACGAAATAATGGCCATTATTGCCCCGTGGACAGAACCATTCCTGGCCTACCTAACTAGACAGGAACTTTCGGAGGACCAAAATGAGGCACGCTGCATAGTGCGGCGATCCAAGGCCTACAGGGTCCATGAGGGAGAATTGTACAAAAAAAGCGCTACCGGAGTCCTTCAAAGGTGCATCTCCGAAGAGGAAGGGCGGAACCTTTTGGCAGAAATTCACGCCGGACTCGACGGTCATCACGCCGCAGCCCGGACTCTTGTAAGCAAGGCCTTCCGTACAGGATTCTATTGGCCAACGGCCCGGGCAGATGCACAGGACTTGGTCCAACGTTGCGCTGGTTGCCAGCTCTTTGCAAATCAAAGCCACATGCCACCCACCGCCTTCCAAACAATCCCCATTACATGGCCCTTCGCGGTCTGGGGGCTTGACATGGTTGGACCCCTTAAAGGGGGAACCCACAAGAAAAAAATACTTATTGGTCATGGTGGATAAATTCACCAAATGGATAGAGGCTAAACCGGTTAAAATAGCCGAATCCGGACCGGTGATAGATTTCATATCCGGGGTTGTACACCGTTATGGCGTCCCCCACGGCATCATCACTGATAACGACACGAACTTCACGACCGACGAGGTAAAAGTCTGGTGCAGCAAAATGGGCATCAAGCTCGATTATGCTTCAGTCTATCACCCACAAACCAACGATCAAGTCGAACGAGCAAATGGTCTTATAATGAGCGGCATTAAACCCAGATTAGTGCGCTCCTTAACGGAGTCTGACACGCACTGGGTAGAGGAGCTCGACTCCGTACTTTGGGGGCTGCGGACCACGCCAAATCGTAGTACTGGATATACACCATTTTTATGGTGTACGGCGCAGAGGCAGTCCTGCCCTGTGACATAATTCATGACTCACCTCGAGTGCGCATGTACGAAGAAAGAGAAGCCGAGCTCGATCGGCAGGACAGCCTGGACACCTTGGAGGAAGAGCGCGACGTAGCCAAAGCCCGTTCCGCATTTTACCAGCAACAGGCTTGCAGATACCAAAGCAGAGAAGTACGGGCCAAAACTTATAACGTTGGCGAACTAGTTCTACGGCTGCTGGATAAGAAAAAGAACAAGCTCGAGACCAAATGGGAAGGTCCCTTCATTATCGACCAAGTTCTGACTGGTGGAGCATACCGACTGCGGGATCCATCGACCAGTCGACTCGAGCCGAACCCAAGGAACGCAGCCAGGCTCCAAAGATTCTACGCCTAGCACCGGACTTTATGTTAGTCCCCTCCCTTTGTCCATTTTCTGCATATGCATCATCTGTCTTGTTTCCCTTTCTTTCTTTTATTTCTCTAGGCCTTCGAGGGTCACCTTGTGCCTCACTCATACATCACAGATGCGCTAGCCGCACTCTTCATACCTGGGGGCTTCTTCCACAGAAGCTTAAATTATTTACCTGGGCCTCATGCCCAACACATGTGTTATACTTCTGCATGTACCTTTTTTCACCATTATATGCATCGATATGACTTAAGTTTTGGCCAAGCTGGGTTGCGTGGCTCTTGTATTTATGCCCTACGTTCCCGTTAATTCGGCTAGGGCATAAGGGGAGCACCTCTGCGATTGTTACTGCCGGGTCAGCCGGACGTGTACCTCAGACTGGGTGAAGCCGAAAGCTAGCGTTCTTAAGAGAATATTTGGTCGGTGAACAAAAGATGACTTTTATTTATTTATTATCTACCGCCAGATGCTTTTTCTGTGCTTCTTGTCACAGTCCGGACATACACTTTAGGGCATGCTTACCCAGGGAAAGGAACCCTTAACGGAACTATTCTCTCTGGAAGATGTTTCTTACTACCCATGTAATATAACATAACTAGTTGGGCACTTGTCTGATAAAGCACTAATGACCGCTACGCCTGGTCTCCACGCATGCCCCGGTTCTTACATAACCGAGAGGGTATTCGGATACACTCCGGACTGTCGGGTCCCGAGGTTGAAGCGAAAAGGTCCGCCACGACAAACGATCTACAATCCGGCTAGAAGGCATTATACATGTCACTTTAAAATTACATAGTCAATTTGACTAGTTGAATTCCTCTTCAATGCCATCCAATAGGCTGTCTAGTCTACAGTCCTGTTGGGAATACTTTGCGGCCAATTCTACTTGACCGTACACTAAGCTCACAGGGATCTCCTTGCCATCAGGCCCCACAGGTCCGACTTCGGCCATGTGGTTCGGGTCAGCCTTCGTGTACCGTGTCTTCACCATTGCCCAGGCTTCCCTGGTGCCCTGACGGCAGGCCGATATCTTCCATAATCAGAAGCGCCTCCGTGCTCCCTTCAGCTTTTCTGCAAGCTCTCCAAGGCCTTCGGGTATGGAGATGGATGGCCACAAGGCCTGGGCGACGCCTTGCATCACCTGCCGAACTCGTTCGTGCAACTGTGAGAGCTCAGGAAGAAGATCACCCGTTGAACCAGGCATCTCCTCGGCTGGACGACCTGTTAGCGTACCTACAGACATAACTCTGTCAGCCAGCTTCCTCGCCGAACTCTTTTTCAAAGTTCGTTCAAGCACTTATTAAATATGCCGCGTCGAAGCCGCCGATTATCCTTAACAGAGTCCGACAGTTGGGCACGAACATCTTTTAGTTCCACGCCCAGCTTGGTGTTGGCATCTAGGAGATCATTCTTCTCCTGCCTTACCCTCGTAAGCACGCTCTCACCGGCCTTCAGCTGGCGTATGAGCTATTGCTTATCCGGATTTACTCCAGCGTCATCTGCAATTTTATCGCCAGATCTGCATATACACCGCATTCTAAGATGATACTTATCATTCGAAGGATATGTTACCAGACGGGGTCTCTTTGGGCTCCCCTACTGCGGCCAGTGTGGCCTGAAGTTGGGCTTTGCACTCTTCTAGCTCCTGGGACAGTTGAGTATTCTTTTCTGTAAGAACCTACATAACAAATGATCCTTAAATTAGTTATCCTAACTGTTTCAAGTCTCAGGGGCTACTGATATATATAATCATCAAATTTTCTCACCCGTATGTCTTTTACATACTGCTCCGTGGCTCTGGCTAGACCATTTTGAGCAGCACGGAGGTGCGCGCCTCCCGAGTTGAAGGCATCCAATGCCTCTGGGGAGAAACAAGCGTCACGAAGAACAGTCCGGCGACGCCTGTGGTTCATGGCACTTTCCACCTCGGAATTGGTGGTGGACAGTTTGTCCGCATCCTCTGTCGGAGGAGCGCCTGGCGCGCGCCTCATATTCATTCCCGCCTCTGAATCCGGCCTTCGAGCCTGGCTGGTGGAGGCGCGATGGGTAGCCTCTCCGGGTATAGTCCGGCGAGCGCTCTTTTTCCTAAAAAGAAGGCATGGGCGTTAGTATGCCTCTGAGAATAATGGCTTGCAATAAAGACGGCGCGTCGTACCGCTGCGCCGATGTCTCAATCCGGACTGTGGGTCTTTTCAGCCCGCCTGGCCTCGCGGCCCCTTGTTGGCTAGTTGCCACAGGCTCGGCCTTCTGCCCCGAGGACCTTCCCTGCAAAACATGGCTGTTATACGACAATCAAAAAAGCGCAAGGACGGATCCCTTTTTAAGTGTTGGGACTTCGGTCTCAGTCACCTGTGAGGCTGGAACTAGCCCAGGGTAATCGGCCGTAATGGCCACCAAGGCGTTGTCATTACTCGATTGGAAAAATACCCCATCGATCAGCTCCACAGATATATCCGGATCCTCGTGGGAGGCCGGGTCAAGACACCGCCCAGGGTCCTCGGGTTGTGGAGGAGGGTTGTTTATCTCCTTTACAGCCTGGCACAGCTCCTGCGATGAAATCGCTAGACTGAATACTTAACTACGGGAATACGAAACGGGTGGGCAAGAAAAAGTCTCCGCTTACCCAGCTCGGAGGACTGTACATAGAGAATCCGCCCTGCGATTTGACACGAAGGAATTCCTCCTCTTCTCCCTTGTACAAAGTGGACAAGATCTTTATTAGATCAGCAGCCGATCTCGGCCCCTTGCGGCTGTGGCGGGTGGCGTCATCCTCCCCGTTGAAATCCCACATGGGGTGGCCTCTATACTGGAGCGGTTGCACCCCCCACATGATGCATATGGCCATGACCTCGATCATGGTCAATCCGGGTCGAGCTAAAAAACTTATCCAGCTCATTAGGTAATGAATGTCCCTGTCATCTTCCTCCAGGGAGCTCCGTGGACGCCAGCTCCGGCGCTTCTTCAAAGGGGCGTTGTCGAACTCAGGAAGGCCGATCCGAATAGGATCTGGGAGGGGGACGTCTTCTATATAAAACCATTCTGAAGGCCAGTCTTCGGACGTCTTCTTTGGGGTCCCGGACAGGTATCCGGTCCCGGCAATACGCCACACTTCGGCTCCGCCCACTTGATATATTGAGCCCTTATGAGAACGGGGCACAAGGCAGAACAGCTTCTTCCACAGAGCGAAATGAGCCTCACAGCCCAAAAACAACTCGCAGAGGGCTACGAATCCCGCAATATGCAGCAGGGAGGGAGGCGTAAGGTTGTGCAACTGGAGGCCGTGGAACTCCAGGAACCCCCAGAGAAACGGATGAATTGGGAATCCGAGCCCTCTTACCAAATAAGGGACAAGGCATACCCGCTCTCCCTTGGAGGGATAGGGAAGGCTCTCCGCTTGCTCTCCGCCATTATAGGTGGCAAGCCCGGCTCGAACTGGGACCAGGTACGCTGGGGGAAGAAATCCCTTGGTCTGAAGCATCACTAATTTGCTGTGCGGGATGGAACATCTCTCCCAATTTACAGGCTTGGAGCTAGGGGCGCGAGAGGAGGAGCTGCGTCGACCGGCCATGATGGAATGGATCTCTGTCGGGTGCGCTCCGATGAAGGCTCGCTGAGGGAGGATGGTGTGATTTGGATCTGAATCCTCGTCTTTTTAATAGGAGGCTCATTCATACGGCTAGGGGGGTAAATGTGAAAACTCCCTGGCTCTTCACATTCGCTCAATATGTGGAAAGTGGCCATTATTAGGCGTGGAAGCCAAGGAGTGCAACATTCACAAGAGACCAGACACTATTTCGACAGGTACACAGAATTTGGATAGGAACCCGCCTTGCAATGCCGAATACAATATTGCGCGCCGGACTCATCGTCATTGAAGCCTGGTTCGGGGGCTACTGAGGGAGTCCTGGATTAGGGGGTCTCCGGACAGCCGGACTATCTCCATTGGCCGGACTGTTAGACTATGAAGATACAAGATTGAAGACTTCGTCTCGTGTCCGGATGGGACTCTACTTGGCGTGGAAGGCAAGCTAGGCAATACGGATATGGATATCTCCTCCTTTGTAACCGACCTTGTGTAACCCTAACCCTCTCCGGTGTCTACATAAACCGAAGGTTTTTTAGTCCGTAGGCCAACAACCATAACTGTAACACCCCGGATGTAACTTACCCAATTTGTACTCCAACTCTTGCCGTTTCCGGCGTTAAGTTATTTTATTTTCTCGGGTTTGGGTTTTTGTCTCCGTGTGTTATTATCGTTGTCATGCATCTCATATCATGTCATCATGTGCACTGCATTTGCATACGTGTTCATCTCATGCATTCGAGCATTTTCCCCATTGTCCATTTTGCATTCCGGCGCTTCGTTCTCCTCCGGTGGGCATTTCTACCTTTCTTTCGTGTGTGGGGTTTAAACATTTCCGGATTGGACCGAGACTTGCCAAGCGGCCTTGGTTTACTACCGGTAGACCGCTTGTCAAGTTTCGTATCGTTTGGACTTTGTTTGATACTCCAACGGTTAACCGAGGGACCGAAAAGGCCTCGTGTGTGTTACAGCCCAACACCCCTCCATTTTGGCCCAAAACCCACCTAAACCCTCTCCATCATCTAGAGCGTTCGATCACGATCGCGAGGCCGAAAACCGCACCTCATTTGGACTCTCCTAGCTCCTCCTATGCCTATATATAGACCCGCTCCTCAAAATTCGCGGATCCTCTTCCCCCCTAACCCTAAAAAATCCCCTCTCCGCCGCCGGACAACGTCCGCCCTGACCGGACGTCCCGCCGCCGCCAACCATGCTCTGCCACATGGTGCGGAGCCGCTCGTCCCGCCGCCGGCCCGGGGAGCCCGCATCCGGCCCCCGAGGCCCATCCGGATCCGCCGCCGCCCGCCTTCGCCCTCCTCCACTCCGGCTCGCCGGCGCCGCCGCACGCCTCGCCGGGTCTTCGCGCCGCCATCAACGCCCGACACCGCTGCCTCACTCCGGCGCCGCCCCGCCGTGCTACTCCCGCCGGCCGACGCCGCCGCCTCGCTCCGGCGCCCGTCCGCGACTCCGACCGGCCCCCTTGTCCTCCGCGGCAAGTCCGACGCCGCCCCGACGACTCCGGCGAGCTCGAGCTTCGAGTCCGGCGAACCTCGTTTTCTGTGCCAGCCGGATCCGATCCAGATCTAGATCCCCTCCTTAGTTGACTTTTCTGCCCGAAACCCTAATATTTTTTCCCATGTTCATCGCATCATAACTTTGCATCCGTAGCTCCGTTTTGGACATATAGCATATCAAAATGTTCGTCTCAGAGATACATCATTTCATTCCATTGCATCATTTTCATTTGAGTTCATCTTGATGCCTGAAATGTTGTTAGAAGAGTGCTACTTGAGATAATTGTCAGATCTGCTGCTCCATTTAGATATTTGTCATTTTTTCCATGATTAATGTGTGCATGATATGCCCATGAGCTCTACATATGTTTTGTTAAGGGTTTTGCCATCTTTCCAGAGGTGCAACCCATGTATTTTTGTGATGTGTGTGGTGACTAGCACAAGCTTGCAAAGTGAGGCACTTGGTAATGTTGATTTCAGGGACTTAGCATTTCCACAAAGTCCTTGAGCTGTTTATCTCATATGGCCATATGTTCATGTTGTTTCCTAGTGATCCGTGCCTCTTTTGAGGATGATCAGTAAGGATGTTTTGTTAATCTTGTAGTGATCTATCCATACATGTCTTTGTTTGCAATTATGGAGCACCCTAGATTGAGTCAATCAAGCTTACTTTTGCTACTTCGTGAATCTGGGAAGATTGTCTACTTGTTAGCGATTTTGCCGATGATGTTGTAGTTGATCGTGCATGCTATGCTATTGTTCTTGCCATGTCTAGCTTGCATTTTGTGTATTCTTGATGGGTGTATGCTTAGTTTATCATGACTTGCTCCGTAGGGAGTGCATCGAGCTCGTAAACATGCCTACTTGATATATGTTTCAGCATGCTCCAGTTTTCACTAAGTCTGTGATCTGATTATGTTTTTGCCATGTTCTCACATGCTTGCAATTGTATTTTCTGATCCCTTTTGGCTCAAGGTCACTAAGGGACTTTTGTTAAGCTCTTTGAGTAGCTCCATGCCATGCTTTACTTTGCCATGTTCAGGTCTTGTAGCATGTAGTTTCGTTGCTCCGAAGTGTGCTACCTGATCTGAAATTTCAGACAAGTGTTAATTTCACCAAGTCTGAAATCTGTTTGTCATATGCATTTTTGCCATGCTTGTTTGAACCTGTTAATGGATGAATTGGCCATATCTCAGTGCTATACTTTTGTTAAGAATCTTGAATGCATCCCTGCCATGTATTTTGTTGTCATGTTTGGGTGCTGTAGCATGTTCATCTCATTGCATTTAGATGGCTACTTGCTCTAAATCGCAGACCGGTGTCATATTTGAATCGCTTGCCATTTCTAAACCGTAACTCTGATTCCGACGTTCTTTATATCGTTTTCAAGCGATTTCACCTCACCTTTCCACTGGCACACTTGGATTTCCAAGTTGAGACCAGGTTCATGCATCCCTTGTCAAATCTTGCATATGCATCCCGCATCGCATCCCGCATAGCATTCCATCTTTGCATCATATTGTTTGAGCTTTGCCCGTGGTTGATTGTGTTGCGTTTGCTTGTTTGTCTTGTTTGGGTAGAGCCGGGAGACGAGTTCGCTAACGAGGAGCCCGTTGAGTTTGCTTTCGAGGATCCAATCAACTCTGAACACTTTGCAGGCAAGATGATCATACCCTCGAAATCACTTCTATCTTTGCTATGCTAGATTGCTCGCTCTTTTGCTATGCCAATGCTACGATTCCTACCACTTGCTTTCAAGCCTCCAAAATTGCCATTTCAAACCTCTAATCCACCATGTCCTAGCAAACCGTTGATTGGCTATGTTACCGCTTTGCTCAGCCCCTCTTATAGCGTTGCTAGTTGCAGGTGAAGATTGGAGACCGTTCCTTGTTGGAACCTTATTTACTTGTTGGGATATCGTTATATTATCTTGTTATCTTAATGCATCTATATACTTGGTAAAGGGTGGAAGGCTCGGCCTCTCGCCTAGTGTTTTGTTCCACTCTTGCCGCCCTAGTTTCCGTCATATCGGTGTTATGTTCCCGGATTTTGCGTTCCTTACGCGGTTGGGTTATAATGGGAACCCCTTGATAGTTCGCCTTGATTAAAGCTTTTCCAGCAATGCCCAACCTTGGTTTTACCGTTTTCCACCTAGCCTCTTTTTCCCTTGGGTTTCCGGAGCCCGAGGGTCATCTTATTTTAGCCCCCCTGGGCTAGTGCTCCTCTGAGTGTTGGTCCAAACTAGAGTCCTGTGCAGCGCCCCCTCGGGGAAACTCGAGGTTTGGTTTTAGTTGTATGGAGCGCTCATCTGAGTGTGCCCTGAGAACGAGATATGTGCATCTCCTATCGGGATATGTCGGCACATTCGGGCGGTGTTGCTGGTCTTGTTTTAACCTGTCGAAGTGTCTTGAAGAACCGAGATACCGAGTCTGATTGGAACATCTCGGGAGGAGGTCTATTCCTTCGTTGACCGTGAGACCTTGTCATGGGCTAAGTTGGGACTCCCCTGCAGGGATTTGAACTTTCGAAAGCCGTGCCCGTGGTTATGGGCAGATGGGAATTTGTTAATGTCCGGTTGTAGATAACTTGAACCTTAACTTAACTAAAATGAATCAACCGTGTGAGTTACCGTGATGGCCTCTTTTCGGCGGAGTCCGGGAAGTGGACACGGTGTTGGAGTAATGTTTGCCGCAGGATTTTCCCTCTAGTTATGCGTTCGCGCTTTGCCTCCTCTTCTCGCTCTCTTTTGCGAACAGATTAGCCACCATATATGCTAGTCGCTTGCCGCAGCTCCACATATTTACCTTGTCATACCTATTAAGCTTAAATAGTCTTGATCGCAAGGGTGCGAGATTGCTGAGTCCCTGTGGCTCACAGATTACTATTACACCAGATGCAGGGCCTGATGATTCTGCTCCAGGTGACGCGCTCGAGCTCAAGTGGGAGTTCGACGAGGACTCTCAATGATACTATGTTTCCTTTCCTGATGATCAGTAGTGGTGCCCAGTTGGGGGTGATCGGGACCGTGTCGCATGTTGGGTTATCTTTTATTTTGGCGTCGTAGTCGGGCCATGAGTGTTTGGATGATGTAATGTTATTTATGTACTTGATTGACGTGGCGAGTGTAAGCCAACTATGTTGTCTCCCCTTTTATTATCTATATTACATGGGATGTTGTGAAGAGTGCCTAACTTGCGACATATGCCTTCAATCGATTATGCCTCTAAGTCGTGCCTCGACACGTGGGAGATATAGTCGCATCGAGGGTGTTACAAGTTGGTAATCAGAGCCTTCCCCGACCTTAGGAGCCCCATTGCTTGATCGTTTTTAGCAGCCGAGTTGTGTCTAGAAAAATGTTTTGAGTCATTTAGGAATTATATATCGGAGAGTTTAGGAATTCTTTTTACTTCCCAGTCTCCTCATCGCTCTGGTAAGGCATCCTGACATAGAGTTTGGACTCTTCTCTTCTCAAATTTCACTAAAAAAATTTAGGATCACGCGGGTATCTTGGAATCGTTCCGATGGTTTTATGACGAGAACATTGTCTTGATGCCTCCTGTCAGGGGTTTTGTGGAAGTGTCCCGGGGAGTTGAGCTCTGAGGTGTTGTCGTCATAATTTTATCGTTGCAGTTCTGGAATACCTGAGTTTAGTACGCCGACATCGAAAATCTCTTTTATGCAGTTCGTTGGTGAGATAACCTCGACGCCACCCAGTACTGGGGCGGGAGTTTGGGAGTATCGCCATAACTTGTATAACGGATGCTTTTCGAAGGTTGAGGTAGATGGTTTCCGAAGTTTTCTCGGTTATGTGTTGAAGGATGGATACAGCTGGATGTAGGATTTGCTAGATTTGGGTGAGATATTATGCTTCCCCTGTATCCCCAACACCTGATTGCATAACCGGAAAGGTTCGGGAGTTTCATAGGTGGGAATTCTAGTAGCTCTAGTTCTTCTTCCACGGATATTTGGTTTGAGATTGGGATTTCTTACCGATTATTCATTCTTGATCCGTACCTTGTTGATTTATTTCTCTACCTAAATTCTAAGTGGCTTCTCAATTTATGGATATGTGACCATTTCAAGAGGAATGCATTCGTTCATTTTGTTCGGATGTGAAGACTATATGTTGCAATTTTCATTCCGTTGGATTCAGCTTCAATATTTGTCTATCAATCTGCTAATGGATGTCAACCACTTCAGGATAGCTCCTCCAACGCGCACGACTCCGAATCCTGATCCGCCACCACCTCCACCTCCTCCGGAGGCATGGAAAGCTGTGATGGCTGCAACCAATGCAAACACACAGTTGATCATGCAAATTCTCCAAGAGCGCAATCAAGGCAACCAAGGGAAGCAAGGCAACAATCAGAATCACTTTGCTACACTCAACCAGTTCCTTGCTAACGGGCCAAAGACTTTCAACAATTGTGTTGAGGCAACTGATGCTGACGATTGGCTTGTGGATCTGTGCAAGCATTTCGAGTGCAGTAACGTCAGGCCTGAGGACTTTGTCAAGTTCGCTTCCTTCCAACTCAAAGATCAAGCTGCAGAATGGTTCCGGCAGTACAAGGATTCCAGAGGTGGACGTGTTATTACCTGGGATGAATTGCGTCAAGATTTCAGAGCTCACCGTATTCCTCAGAGCGTGGTTGAAAGCAAGCATGAGGAATTCCGCAACCTGAAGCAAGGCTCTTTGTCTGTCTATGACTACAACAAGTTGTTTTAGAAGCTCGCCCGCTTTGCCAAGCAGGACGTCCCTGATGAGAAGAGCATGATATACTAGTTCAGGGGTAGTCTCAGAGAAGAAATCTAGCTAGCTCTTGTTCTCTTTGAGCCCTTGAGATACGGTGAGTTCTACAACATGGCATTGAAGCAAGAGGCCGCTCAACTGAGGTGTGATGCTTCCAAGAAGCGAGTCAGAGATGCTACTCCTTCTTCCTCCACTCAAGTGGCCAAGTAGCAGAAGTATTGGCTTCCTCCTCCTCCGTTCCGTCAGCCATATCAACAGAAGAGCAAAGGTGGTAGTGGATCTTCCCACACACCCAACCCTGGCTTTCAGAACAAGACTTCGTCTCAACCTCCAAGATCGAGTGCTCCGTATCACCGTCCGCTTTCAGAGGTCACGTGCAACAAGTGCCAACAGAAGGGTCACTATGCCAACAAGTGTCTCAACCAGAGGCGTCTTCCTCCTCCTCCTCCTCCTCCTCCTGTCAGATCGGCAAGTACAACTGTGGTCAAGCATAACCCCAAGTACGCCAAGGTCAATATGGTGAATGCAGCTCAGGCAGAGGATTCATCAGATGTCATCATGGGTAACCTTCCTATTAACGATATTCCCGCAAGAATTCTTTTTGACACTGGTGCATCACATTGCTTCATTTCCAAACCTTTTTGCATCAAAGTATGAGTGCGATTATCAGTATCTGCAAAGTTCCTTGCAAATTGTGTCACCGGGCAAGCAGATGACAGCTAACACCTGCGTCCCGGAGGTTACTATCACCTTGGGCGACTACAAGTTCCTTTCTTCCCTAATTTTTCTTGGTAACTCGGATATTGATCTTATTCTCGGGATGGATTGGCTTTCTAAGCACAAGGCGCATCTTGATTGTGCTGCCAGGCAGATTCAATTGACTCATTCGTTTGAGGATGTAATTGTCTTTGCCGCTCGGGATAATACCATCCGTCTGTTTTCTCGCAATGAGAAGGGTGAACTCGATGCCATCTCGCAAATTCCAGTCATTTGCGAATATCAAGACGTCTTTCCATAAGAGCTTCCAGGAATGCCTCCGCACCGGCCAGTTGAATTCGTTATTGATCTTGAGCTCGGCATGGAACCTGTGTGCAAGCGTCCTTACAAGCTCGGACCTGAAGAGTTGAAGGAGCTGAAGAAGCAACTCGATATTCAGGAGAGAATGGGTCTCATCCAGCCTAGTTCTTCTCCGTGGGGTTGTGGTGTTCTTTTTGTGAAGAAGAAGGATGGAACGGACCGACTCTGTGTTGATTACCGTCCATTGAACAAGAAGACCATCAAGAACAAATACCACTTCCCAACATCAACGAGCTGTTCGAACAACTCAAAGGTTCCCAAGTATTCTCCAAGCTTGATCTCCGTATGGATTATCATCAGATTCGAATCCGTGAGCAAGATATTCCCAAGACGGCTTTCAGGACAAGCTATGGTTCATATGAATACACTATCATGTCTTTTAGCCTCGTCAACGCTCCTCCGACGTTCTCTCGCATGATGAACTTCATCTTCAACGCCTACACCAATGACTTCGTTTTGGTCTATCTCGACGACATTCTGGTTTTCTCGAAGAACAAGGAAGATCATGCCAAGCACTTGCGTTTGGTACTCGATAAGTTGAGGGAACACCAGTTCTACGCCAAGTTCTCCAAGTGCGAATTTTGGCTCGATGAGGTTCTTTATCTTGGTCATATCATCTCTGCCAAGAGCATTGCCGTGAATCCTGAGAAGGTGTCTGCAATTGTGAATTGGGAACCTCCTCAGAACGTGAAGCAACTCCATAGCTTCCTTGGTCTCGCAAGCTACTGTCGAAGATTCGTTGAAAACTTTTCTAAGATCGCGAAGCCTCTCTCAAATCTTCTCCAGAAGCACGTCAAGTACATTTGGTCTCCGGAGTGTAACATTGCTTTCAACACTTTGAAAGAGAAATTGATCACTGCTCCAGTTCTGACTCCGCCTGATGAATCCAAGCCGTACGAGGTCTTTTGTGATGCCTCTCTCCAAGGTCTTGGCGCAGTGTTGATGCAAGAGAAGAAAGTTGTTGCTTATACCTCTCGCCAATTGAAGCCCAATGAGAAGAACTACCCCACTCATGATCTCGAGTTGGCGGCAGTTGTGCACGCTCTTTTGACTTGGAGACATCTCTTATTGGGAAGAAAAGTGGACATTTTCAATGATCACAAGAGTCTCAAGTACATCTTCACTCAGCCTAATCTCAACCTTAGGCAAACTCGATGGGTCGAAATGATTCTAGAGTATAATCCGAGTATTGAGTATACTCCAGGCAAGGCCAATGTGATTGCTGACGCATTGAGCAGAAAGGCTTATTGCAACAGTCTTATTCTCAAGCCTTATCAACCCGAGCTTTGTGAAGCTTTCCGCAAACTTAATCTGCAAGTTGTTCCTCAAGGTTTCCTCGCCAACCTTCAAGTCTCTCCTACCTTGGAAGACCAGATTCGCCAAGCCCAGCTTCTTGATGCTATGGCAAAAAAGGTGAAGATTGGGATTGCCAAGAGTCAACCCAAGTACAAGTGCTACCGCCTTGATGACAAGGATACTCTCTTCTTCGAGGATCGTATTGTTGTGCCCAAAGGTGAACTTCGTAAAGTGATCATGAACGAGGCTCACAATTCTCTCCTCTCCATCCACCCTGGGAGCACGAAGATGTATCAGGACCTCAAGCAGGCTTATTGGTGGACTCGAATGAAGCGCGAGATTGCTCAATTCATGAATGAATGTGATGTCTACAGAAGAGTGAAGGCAGAACACCAAAGGCCAGCGGTTCTCCTCCAACCTCTTGCCATTCCAGAATGGATGTTTGACCACATTGAGATGGACTTCGTGACTGGGTTTCCAAAGTCCAAGCGTGGCAATGATGCTATATTCGTTGTCATCGACAAACTCACCAAAGTGGCTCACTTTCTTCCTATCAAAGAGTCGATCACTGCAGCTCAATTGGCGGAACTCTATACCTCTCGAATTATCTCTCTCCATGGTATTCCACAAGTGATCTCTTCAGACCATGGCAGCATCTTTACCTCCAAGTTTTGGGATTCTTTTCAGAAGGCCATGGGCACCAACATCCACTTCAGCACAGCTTTCCATCCCCAAACTAGCGGTCAAGTCGAGCGTGTCAACCAGATTCTTGAACATATGCTCAGGGCTTGTGTGATCTCCTTCGGCATGAAGTGGGAGGATTGTCTTCCTTATGCTGAATTCTCCTACAACAACAGTTTTCAAGCAAGTTCGGGCAAGGCCCCATTTGAAATTCTATATGGCAGGAAGTGTCGTACCCCTCTCAACTGGTCCGAAACCGGTGAACGTCAGCTTCTCGAAAATGACTTAATCACAGAGGCAGAGGAAATGTGCAAAGTCATTCAAAATAACCTCAAAGCAGCCCAATCCCGCCAGAAGAGCTACTATGATAGTAAGCACCGTGATTTGGCTTTCGAGATCGGAGATCATGTTTACCTCCGCGTCTCTCCTATGAAAGGTACTCGTCGCTTCGGTATCAAAGGGAAGCTTGCCCCTAGATATGTGGGACCTTTCAAGATTGTCAGCAAGAGAGGCGATCTCGCCTATCAACTCGAGCTTCCTTCAAACTTTGCAAATGTTCATGATGTGTTCCATGTCTCTCAGCTCCGAAAGTGCTTCAAGACTCCTGACCGCACCGTCAACTTCGAGGACATTGAGCTCCAAGAAGATCTCTCTTATCGTGAGCACCCAGTGGCTATTCTTGAAGAGACAGAACGCAAGACTCGCAATAAGTCAATCAAATTCCTCAAAGTCAAGTGGTCACACCATTCTGACCGTGAAGCTACCTGGGAACGCGAGGATCACCTCCGTTCTGAATACCCGGCGTTCTTTCAGTCCTAGATCTCGGGACGAGATCCTTTCGTAGTGGTGGAGTGTTGTAACACCCCAGATGTAACTTACCCAATTTGTACTCCAACTCTTGCCGTTTCCGACGTTAGGTTATTTTATTTTCTCGGGTTCGGGTTTTTGTCTCCGTGTGTTGTTATCATTGTCATGCATCTCATATCATGGCATCATGTGCATTGCATTTGCATACGTGTTCATCTCATGCATTCGAGCATTTTCCCCATTGTCCGTTTTGCATTCCGGCGCTTCGTTCTCCTCCGGTGGGCATTTCTACCTTTCTTTCATGTGTGGGGTTTAAACATTTCCGGATTGGACCGAGACTTGCCAAGCGGCCTTGGTTTACTACCGGTAGACCGCCTGTCAAGTTTCATATCGTTTGGACTTCGTTTGATACTCCAACGGTTAACCGAGGGACCGAAAAGGCCTTGTGTGTGTTGCAGCCCAACACCCCTCCATTTTGGCCCAAAACCCACCTAAACCCTCTCCATCATCTAGAGCGTTCGATCATGATCGCGTGGCCGAAAACCGCACCTCATTTGGACTCTCCTAGATCCTCCTATGCCTATATATAGACCCCCTCCTCAAAATTCGCGGATCCTCTTCCCCCTAACCCTAAAAAATCCCCTCTCCGCCGCCGGACAACGTCTGCCCTGACCGGACGTCCCGCCACCGCCAACCACGCTCCGCCACGTGGCGCGCAGCCGCTCGTCCCGCCGCCGGCCCGGGGAGCCCGCATCCGGCCACCGAGGCCCATCCGGATGCGCCGCCGGCCGCCTTCGCCCTCCTCCACTCCGGCTCGCCGGCGCCGCCGCGCGCCTCGCCGGGTCTTCGCGCCGCCATCGACGCCCAACGCCGCCGCCTCGCTCCGGCGCCGCCCCACCGCCCTGCTCCCGCCGGCCGACGCCGCCGCCTCGCTCCGGCGCCTGTCCGCGACTCCGACCGGCCCCCTCGTCCTCCGCGGCAAGTCCGACGCCGCCCCGACGACTCCGGCGAGCTCGAGCTCCGAGTCTGGCCAACCTCGTTTTCCGTGCCAGCATTTTGTGATGTGTGTGGTGACTAGCACAAGCTTGCAAAGTGAGGCACTTGGTAATGCTGATTTCAGGGACTTAGCATTTCCACAAAGTCCTTGAGCTGTTTATCTCATATGGCCATATGTTCATGTTGTTTCCTAGTGATCTGTGCCTCTTTTGAGGATGATCGGTAAGGATGTTTTGTTAATCTTGTAGTGCTCTGTCCATCCATGTCTTTCTTTGCAATTATGGAGCACCCTAGCTTGAGTCAATCAAGCTCTACTTTTGCTACTTCGTGAATCCGGACAGATTGTCTACTTGTTAGCGATTTTGCCGATGATGTTGCAGTTGATCCATGCATGCTATACTATTGTTCTTGCCATATCTAGCTTGCATTTTGTGTATTCTTGATGGGTGTATGCTTAGTTTATCATGACTTGCTCCGTAGGGAGTGCATCGAGCTCGTAAACATGCCTACTTGATATCTGTTTTCAGCATGCTCCAGTTTTCACTAAGTCTGAGAACTGATTATGTTTTTGCCATGTTCACATGCTTGCAATTGTATTTTCTGATCCCTTTTGGCTCAAGGTCACTAAGGGACTTTTGTTAAGATATTTGAGTAGCTCCATGCCATGCTTTAATTTGCCATGTTCAGGTCCTGTAGCATGTAGTTTTGTTGCTCCGAAGTGTGCTACCTGATCTGAAATTTCAGACAAGTGTTAATTTCACCAAGTCTGAAATCTGTTTGTCATATGCATTTTTGCCATGCTTGTTTGAACCTGTTAATGGATGAATTGGCCGTAGCTCAGTGCTATACTTTTGTTAAGAATCTTGAATGCATCCCTGCCATGTATTTTGTTGTCATGTTTGGGTGCTGTAGCATGTTCATCTCATTGCATTTAGATGGCTACTTGCTGTAAATCGCTGACCGGTGTCATATTTGAATCGCTTGCCATTTCCAAACCGTAACTCCGATTCCGATGTTCTTTATATAGTTTTCAAGCGATTTCACCTCACCTTTCCAGTGGCACACTTGGATTTCCATGTTGAGGCTAGGTTCATGCATCCCTTGTCAAATCTTGCATATGCATCCCGCATCGCATCCCGCATAGCATTCCATCTTTGCATCATATTGTTTGAGCTTTGCCCGTGGTTGATTGTGTTCCATTTGCTTGTTTGTCTTGTTTGGGTAGAGTCGGGAGATGAGTTTGCTAACAAGGAGCCCGTTGAGTTTGCTTTCGAGGATCCAGTCAACTCTGACCACTTTGAAGGCAAGATGATCATACCCTCGAAATCACTTCTATCTTTGCTATGCTAGATTGCTCGCTCTTTTGCTATGCCAATGCTACGATGCCGACCACTTGCTTTCAAGCCTCCAAAATTGCCATTTCAAACCTCTAATCCACCATGTCCTAGCAAACCGTTGATTGGCTATGTTACCGCTTTGCTCAGCCCCTCTTATAGCGTTGCTAGTTGCAGGTGAAGATTGGAGACCGTTCCTTGTTGGAACCTTATTTACTTGTTGGGATATCATTATATTATCTTGTTATCTTAATGCATCTATATACTTGGTAAAGGGTGGAAGGCTCGGCCTCTCGCCTAGTGTTTTGTTCCACTCTTGCCGCCCTAGTTTCCGTCATATCGGTGTTATGTTCCTGGATTTTGCATTCCTTACGCGGTTGGGTTATAATGGGAACCCCTTGATAGTTCGCCTTGATTAAAGCTTTTCCAGCAATGCCCAACCTTGGTTTTACCATTTTCCACCTAGCCTCTTTTTCCCTTGGGTTTCCGGAGCCCGAGGGTCATCTTATTTTAGCCCCCCCTGGGCCAGTGCTCCTCTGAGTGTTGGTCCAAACTAGAGTCCTGTGCAGCGCCCCCTCGGGGAAACTCGAGGTTTGGTTTTAGTTGTATGGAGCGCTCATCTGAGTGTGCCCTGACAACGAGATATGTGCAGCTCCTATCGGGATTTGTCAGCACATTCGGGCGGTGTTGCTGGTCTTGTTTTAACCTGTCGAAGTGTCTTGAAGAACCGAGATACCGAGTCTGATCGGAACGTCTCGGGAGGAGGTTTATTCCTTCGTTGACCGTGAGACCTTGTCATGGGCTAAGTTGGGACTCCCCTGCAGGGATTTGAACTTTCGAAAGCCGTGCCTGTGGTTATGGGCAGATGGGAATTTGTTAATGTCCGGTTGTAGATAACTTGAATCTTAACTTAATTAAAATGAATCAACCGTGTGAGTTACCGTGATGGCCTCTTCTCGGCGGAGTCCGGGAAGTGGACACGGTGTTGGAGTAATGTTTGCCGCAGGATTTGCCCTCTAGTTATGCGTTCGCGCTTTGCCTCCTCTTCTCGCTCTCTTTTGCGAATAGGTTAGCCACCATATATGCTAGTCGCTTGCCGCAGCTCCACATATTTACCTTGCCATACCTATTAAGCTTAAATAGTCTTGATCGCGAGGGTGTGAGATTGCTGAGTCCCTGTGGCTCACAGATTACTATTACACCAGATGCAGGGCCTGATGATTCCGCTCCAGGTGACGTGCTCGAGCTCAAGTGGGAGTTCGACGAGGACTCTCAACGATACTATGTTTCCTTTCCTGATGATCAGTAGTGGTGCCCAGTTGGGGGTGATCGGGACCGTGTCGCATGTTGGGTTATCTTTTATTTTGGCGCCGTAGTCGGGCCATGAGTGTTTGGATGATGTAATGTTATTTATGTACTTGATTGACGTGGTGAGTGTAAGCCAACTATGTTATCTCCCCTTTTATTATCTATATTACATGGGATGTTGTGAAGAGTGCCTAACTTGCGACATATGCCTTCAATGCGATTATGCCTCTAAGTCGTGCCTCGACACGTGGGAGATATAGTCGCATCGAGGGTGTTACAATAACATACAATCATACCATAGGCTAGCTTCTAGGGTTTAGCCTCTCTGATCTCGTGGTAGATCTACTCTTGTACTACCCATATCATCAACATTAATCAAGCAGGACATAGAGATTTACCTCCATCAAGAGGGCCCGAACCTGGGTAAAACATCGTGTCCCCTGCCTCCTGTTACCATCCGGCCTAGACGCACAGTTCAGGACCCCCTACCCGAGATCCGCCGGTTTTGACACCGACACTTCTGAAAGACTGTGTCTCGGTCATCCGTTTCTAAAACATCATGTAGTGCGAGAAATCCAAGGGAGGAGATCGAGTCTTGTGGGGAAAAGTGCGCAAACCTCTGCAGAGTGTACAATCTAATCATGGTTAGCCGTGTCCCCGGTTATGGACATCTTGAGTATCTAGTACTTGGATTATCATATGTATCTCATCACTCAAATTTAATATTGTTGGGTTGATAATTACTTTTAATTGGGATTGAGTTGGCGGAACCTTCTCAACGATGTTTCAACTACCATGATAGTTAAATAAAATCTATTCCTTTGTTATAGGGAAAAATTGGCTTTTCGCAAAACTATAACCATAGAGCGTTTCCACCAGCCAAATATGCATGTAGTGATAGCGGTATTCTGTTCTTGCTCTACTGTGTTATATTGCCAGCATATTCCATGTGCTGACCCGTTTTCGGGCTGCAACATATTATGTTGCAGACTTTTCAAATGAGGGGTAAGGTTCGTTAGGTCGTTGCCATGCAGCTCAGCTATGTTGTTGGAGTTGATGGACTCACTTTATCTTCCAAGCCTTCCGCTGTTATCATATTAGATGGCCTTAAGCCATATTCATTGTAATAAGTTCTATTTTGAGACATTTGATGTAATAAGTGTGTGATTGCTACTCTGTTATAAATCCTTCGAGTATTGTGTGTGTCAGCATTACCGATCCAGGGATGACACTGAAGCACAGAGACTTGACCGTCTGAGGTCGGGTCGCTACAAGATGGTATCAGAGCACACGCTGAGTGTAGGACACGACCACTAAGTTAAAGCCCTAGATCACTACTCTCTTCTCATTTCTGACTCCTCTCCATTTTGTACTCTTTAGGATGGCGGACGCAAGGAACAAGTTTGCACAACCGGATGAAGAAGCACCTTTTGGACGACACTTGAAGGGAGTCACTAAGTACATGAACATTGGAATACCAAGCTTCATCGGGACTTACAACGCCACTTTAACAGAAGAGGAGTGATGGATGATTCAAGTTCAAGTTCCAGGAAAGACATTCGCGCCAGTCACTAAGCCCATAAAGTTTTCCTTGATGCACCAACCTGGAGTCTAGGAAAGAGTATGGCTGCCCACATCACCATGGGACGTATTGGAGAAGTTTACCATAAGGAGCTTAAGGATACTATCTACCAGATTTGTGGCGCCGAGATGAGCAATGGGAGATGATCAGCACCAGGAAGGATAGATCAATCGCAGCTTTCATCCAGGAGTTAAACCGGCACATTCGACGCCAGGAGGACCAGATATGCGCAGGCATGATAGATCTGAAGAAGGCGATGACAAGGATCATGGAACTGGAGGAAGAACTCAAGGCTACTGGCAAAGATTATGAGGAGGAAATCATCGTACTAGTGGAGAAGAATGACGATCTGGAAAGGAAGCTAGGAGTCTTCATGGGAGACCCCGCGCCAGGAGGAGAAGACGATGAACCCAAGGAGATTTGTTCTGAGGACTACATCATCATCGACGACACCAACTCAGACCCTGACGATAGCGATGATGACTATGAAGACGAAGCTGGAGTAGACATCATGGAGTCTTCGACCGATCAATATTTCTAGTAGACCACCACATCAGTAGTATATAGTATAGTCCGAGCACTTTTGTAACGATAGTTAGATCGATTGTATGCCCTTGCTTGATTGATTGAGTGATATGATTGTGTTTGTCTCATGTGCATATGGGTAGTGTTTCTCTCACTAGACCTCATTCTATTCTATTCTCTTCCCTCTAAACCCTTAGATGCCTCCGAGACGTGACCCCGGATTTACCTTCCCACCGGAGCTCACTCAGTTGATCCAGCAGCAGAATACACTGATGCAGTTGTTAGTTTAGAACCAAGGAAACAACAAAAACAACAACAACAACAACAACAACCCACCGCCACCACCACCAGTTGAAAACTTAGCCCGCTTTCTGAGGTTGCAGACGCCGGTGTTTTCCAGTAGCACCGAGCCGATAGTGGCAGATGATTGGCTCTGCAGGATTAGAAGGGAGTTAACCACTGCAGGATGTACAGATGCTGAGAAGGTGTGTTTTGCCGCACATCAGTTGGATGGACTAGCAGCCTCATGGTGGGAGAATTACACTATCACCTACCCTATAGCCACTGTTACATGGGATCAGTTTCGGCAACCATTCCGCACTGCCCTTGTCTCAATGGGAGCGATGAGCATGAAGAAGCGTGAGTTTCGCAACTTGCGCCAAGGAAACCATACTATGGGGCAGTACGTGGATGAATTTAGTAAGCTGTCTCATTATGCCCCTGACAATGTGGCCACAGATGCCGCGAAGCAGGAGAAGTTTATGGAAGGGCTGAATGACGAGATGAGCATGCAATTGATGGTGGCAACATTTAACAACTACCAGGAGTTGGTAGACAAGGCTCTTATGATTGAGGGGAAGCAGCAGCAAATTGAGAGCCGCAAAAGGAAGTATGGACAAGGAAGGTACAACTCATGAGCTCAGCAGAAGCCTCGTCTAACCCCGAACTCGGGAGGACTTGTTCATGACCATGGAGGTCATAACCACAACGGAGGAAGTTCGCATAACCACAATGGTTCCAACAATGGGACTGGGAACGGAACAAGCAACAATCAGAACCGGTCCAATCCAGCCACACCCGCCAAGAGAGACCTAAGTCACATTACTTGCTTCAAGTGCGGGAAGACTGGACACTATGCCACGGAGTGCCCTGAAGTGAAGAATGGAAACGGTAATGGGAGCGCTGGGAAGAAGCCCAATCCATACAACAAAGGACAAGTGAACCACGTTAACGTGGAGGAGGTTGAAGGGCAGCCAGACGCAATTATCGGTAAGTTTTTGGTTAAGTCTTTTACCGCCCTTGTTCTTTTTGGTACTGGTGCATCACATTCATGCATATCAAGGGGAGTCGTGGATAAATTTAAACTACCAACCCAAGCCCTTATGACCCCTCTGTTAGTAAGTTCACCTGGAGCAGAGTATATGGCTAGCCGATGGTGCGACCGGATACCCTTAACCATTGGTAGCCATGTTTTCCCGTCAGACCTAATAATTTTGGAGTCACGAGGATTGGATGTGATATTAGGCATGGACTGGATGTCAAAGTATGGAGGAAGCCTTGACTGTGCTAGTAAGTCGATCTCTCTCACCACCCCGGAGGGAAAAAGGATCAAGTGTGTATCTAGGCATGCACCTAGGAGGAGCCAAGTAAATACCCTCACGGGAGTTGTTCAGGAGGAAGTGCCTGTAGTGAAGGATTACCTAGATGTTTTTCCAGAGGAGCTACCAGGCATGCCACCGGATCGAGACATTGAGTTTTTGATAGAGCTATTGCCAGGTACAGGGCCAATATCAAAGAGACCTTACCAGATGCCCGCAAATGATCTAGAGGAGATTAAGAAGCAGATCAAGGAGTTATTGGAGAAAGGTTACATCCGACGGAGCTCATCACCATGGGGAGCCCCAGTGCTTTTGGTTGAGAAGAAGGATAAGTCTCTAAGGATGGTTGTTGATTATCGTGCGTTGAATGAAGTGGCGATCAAGAACAAATACCCACTACTGGTGATCAATGATTTGTTTGACCAGTTGCAAGGAGCTAAGGTGTTTTCGAAGATCGATCTGCGATCAGGATATCACCAGCTGAAGATCCGGGAGAAGGATATACCTAAAACCGCATTTACCACAAGGTACGGGTTATATGAGTATACAGTCATGTCATTTGGACTGACTAACGCCCCTGCCTATTTCATGAGCATGATGAACAAGGTGTTCATGGAATATTTGGATAAGTTTGTTGTGGTGTTCATTGATGATATAATGGTATACTCGAAGAATGAAGAGGAGCACAAGGAGCATTTGCATTTAGTTCTCGAGAAACTCAGGGAACATCAATTGTATGCCAAGTTCAGCAAATGTGAGTTTTGGTTGAAGGAATTTGGATTCCTTAGACATGTTATATCAGGAGAAGGTATAGCAGTAGACCCCACCAAGGTTCAGTCAGTCACTGAATGGTTGGCACCCACTTCAGTTAGCGAGATCCGCGGTTTTCTTGGACTCGCAGGATACTACCGGAGATTCATTGAGAATTTTTCTAAGATTGTGAAGCCAATGACGGAGTTATTGAAGAAGGATACCGAATTTAAATGGACGGAAGAGTGTGAGGCGAGTTTTCAGGAGTTAAAGAAACGTCTGACTACAGCCCCAGTGCTGATTTGCCAGATATATGCAAGGATTTCCAAGTGTATTATGATGCGTCTCGCTTAGGACTTGGAGGAGTATTGATGCAGGACGGAAGAGTTGTTTCGTATGCCTCGCGACAACTGAAACCGCATGAGTTAAATTATGCCACGCATGATTTGGAGTTGGCTGCCGTAGTGCATGCATTGAAGACTTGGAGACATTACCTTATTGGAAACCGTTGTGATGTGTATATGGATCATAAGAGTTTGAAGTACATTTTCACACAGAAGGAGCTGAACCTTAGGCGGAGGAGATGGTTGGAGCTTATAAAGGACTATGACATGAAGCTTCACTATAATCCAGTCAAGGCCAATGTCGTAGCAGACGCTTTGAGCCGGAAGAGTTATGCTAACACCCTCGTAAGCATAGGATTGCCAAAGGAGTTAGCAGAGGATCTTAGGGACCTTCCATTGGAGATTGTCCCTAATGGAAGTTCAGTCTACATTGTTAGGAAAGATTCGAGAAGCTCAGAAGGATGACAAAGAGATTGCCGAGATAAAAGAGAGGATGAGCAAAGGAAAGGCCAAAGGTTTTCGTGAGGATGAACACGACACCTTGTGGTTTGAGGACCGTGTTTATGTGCCCAATAACACAGAGATTAGGAAGTTAATACTTCAGGAGGCTCATGACTCACCATACTCGATACACCCCGGAAACACCAAGATGTATTTGGATTTAAAGGAGCATTTCTAGTGGACTGGCATGAAGAAGGATATTGCCGAGTATGTAGCTGTATGTGATGTATGTCAGAGAGTGAAGGCAGAACATCAAAAGCCAGCAGGATTGTTATAGCCTATGTCGATACCCGAATGGAAGTGGGATAAGCTTGGAATGGATTTCATCACCGGATTTCCCAGGGCCAAATCAGGGTATGATTCTATATGGGTAGTAGTTGATCGCTTGACCAAAGTGGCTCACTTTATCCCAGTGAAAACCACCTATACAAGTGCGAAGTTGGCCAAGATATACATGACCAGGATCGTATGTTTGCATGGAGTTCCTAGGACCATTGTATCAGATAGATGAACCCAGTTTACCTCAATGTTTTGGAATCAGTTGCATCAAACTTTGGGAACTAGACTGGATTTCAGTACAGCTTTTCACCCGCAAACAAATGGACAGACCGAGAGAGTCAACCAGATTCTGGAGGATATGTTGAGAGCTTGTGCAGTAGATTATGGATCTAGTTGTGATGACGACCTGCCCTATGCGGAGTTCTCATACAACAACAGTTACCAGGCCAGTTTGAAGATGGCGCCCTTCAAAGCCCTGTATGGAAGAAGGTACAGGACGCCGTTGATGTGGGATGAAGTTGGAGACGCCAGTTGTTTGGACTAGATTTGATTAAGGAATCAGAAGAGAAGGTTAAACTGATTAGATATAGACTGAAGGTAGCTCAGTCCCGACAGAAGAGTTATGCAGACTCAAAACACAAGGAGGTAGCCTATGAAATCGGAGATAGAGCATATCTGCGAGTTTCACCCCTGCGAGGTGTTAAACGTTTTGGAGTTAAGGGAAAGTTAGCCCCGAGGTTTGTGGGACCATACAAAGTTTTGGAACGTAGGGGAGAAGTTGCCTACAAGTTGGAGTTACCAGAAGGATTGTCAGGCGTTCATGATGTGTTTCATGCTTCACAGTGTTGGGGAACGTAGTAATTTCAAAATTTTCCTACGCACACGCAAGATCATGGTGGAAGGGGGCACCGCACACGGCTAAGAATATGATCACGTGGATCAACTTGTGTCTTTAGGGGTGCCCCCTGCCCCCGTATATAAAGGAGCAAGGGGAGGAGGCCGGCCGGCCCCTATTGGCGCGCTAGGAGGAGTCCTCCTCCTAGTAGGAGTAGGACTCCTACTAGGAGGGGGAAGGAAGTGGGGAGGGAGAAGGAAAGGGGGGCGCCGGCCCCCCTCTCCTAGTCCAATTCGGACCAGGGGGGAGGAGGCGCGCGGCCCACCCTGGCTGCCCCTCTCTCTCCACTAAGGCCCATATGGCCCATTACTTCTCCCGATAGGGTTCCGGTAACCCTCCGACTCTCCGGTTTTCTCCGAAATCACCCGGAACACTTCCGGTGTCCGAATATAGCCGTCTAATATATCAATCTTTATGTCTCGACCATTTCGAGACTCCTCGTTATGTCCGTGATCACATCCGGGACTCCGAACTAACTTCGGTACATCAAAACTCATAAACTCATAATATAACTGTCATCGAAACCTTAAGCGTGCGGACCCTACGGGTTCGATAACAATGTAGACATGACCGAGACATGTCTCCGGTCAATAACCAATAGCGGAACCTGGATGCTCATATTGGCTCCTACATATTCTACGAAGATCTTTATCGGTCAGACTGCATAACAACATACGTTGTTCCCTTTGTCATCGGTATTTTACTTGCCCGAGATTCGATCATCGGTATCTCAATACCTAGTTCAATATCTTTACCGGCAAGTCTCTTTACTCGTTTCGTAATACATCATCTTGCAACTAACTCATTAGTTGAAATGCTTGCAAGGCTTATGTGATGTGCATTACCGAGAGGGCCCAGAGATACCTCTCCGACAATTGGAGTGACAAATCCTAATCTCGAAATACGCCAACCCAACATGTACCTTTGGAGACACCTGTAGAGCTCCTTTATAATCACCCAGTTACGTTGTGACGTTTGGTTGCACACAAAGTGTTCCTCTGGCAAACGGGAGTTGCATAATCTCATAGTCATAGGAACATGTATAAGTCATGAAGAAAGCAATAGCAACATACTAAACGATCGGGTGCTAAGCTAATGGAATGGGTCATGTCAATCACATCATTCTTCTAATGATGTGATCCCGTTAATCAAATAACAACTCTTTTGTTCATGGTTAGGAAACATAACCATCTTCGATTAACGAGCTAGTCAAGTAGAGGCATACTAGTGACACTCTGTTTGTCTATGTATTCACACATGTATTATGTTTCCAGTTAACACAATTCTAGCATGAATAATAAACATTTATCATGATATAAGGAAATAAATAATAACTTTATTATTGTCTCTAGGGCATATTTCCTTCAGTCTCCCACTTGCACTAGAGTCAATAATCTAGTTCACATCGCCATGTGATTCAACACTAATAGTTCACATCACCATGTGATTAACACCCATAGTTCACATTGTCATGTGACCTATACCCAAAGGGTTTACTAGAGTCAGTAATCTAGTTCACATCATTTATGTGATTAACACCCAAAGAGTACTAAGGTGTGATCATGTTTTGCTTGTGAGATAATTTTAGTCAACGGGTCTGTCACATACAGATCCGTAAGTATTTTGCGAATTCTATGTCTGCAATGCTCTGCACGGAGCTACTCTAGCTAATTGCTCCCACTTTCAATATGTATCTAGATCGAGACTTAGAGTCATCCAGATCTGTGTCAAAACTTGCATCGACGTAACTTTTTATGACGAACCTTTTTGTCACCTCCATAATTGAGAAATATTTCCTTATTCCACTAAGGATAATTTTGACCGCTGTCCAATGATCTACTCTTAGATCACTATTGTACTCCCTTGCTTAACACAGTGTAGGGTATACAATAGATCTGGTACACAGCATGGCATACTTTATAGAACCTATGGCTGAGGCATAGGGAATGACTTTCATTCTCTTTCTATCTTCTGCCGTGGTCGGGCTTTGAGTCTTACTTAATTTCACACCTTGTAACACAGCCAAGAACTCTTTCTTTGACCGTTCCAATTTTTGAACTACTTCAAAATATTGTCAAGGTATGTACTCATTAAAAAAAAACTTATCAAGCGTCTTGATCTATCTCTATAGATCTTGATGCTTAATATGTAAGCAGCTTCACCGAGGTCTTTCTTTGAAAAACTTCTTTCAAAACACTCCTTTATGCTTTGCAGAATAATACTACATTATTTCCGATTAACAATATGTCATTCACATATACTTATCAGAAATGTTGTAGTGCTCCCACTCACTTTCTTGTAAATACAGGCTTCACCACAAGTCTGTATAAAACTATATGCTTTGATCATCTCATCAAAGCGCATATTCCAACTCTGAGATGCTTGCACCAGTCCATAGATGGATCGCTGGTGCTTGCACATTTTGTTAGCACTTTTAGGATTGACAAAACCTTCTGGTTGTATCATATACAACTCTTCTTTAATAAATCCATTAAGGAATGCAGTTTTGTTTATCCATTTGCCGGATTTCATAAAATGCGGCAATTGCTAACATGATTCGGACAGACTTAAGCATAGATATGAGTGAGAAACTCTCATCATAGTCAACACCTTGAACTTGTCGAAAATGTTTTTGCGACAATTCTAGCTTTGTAGATAGTAACACTACTATCAGCGTCCGTCTTCCTCTTGAAGATCCATTTAATCTCAATGGCTCGCCGATCATTGGGCAAGTCAATCAAAGTCCATACTTTGTTCTCATACATGGATCTCATCTCAGATTTCATGGCCTCAAGCCATTTCCCGGAATCTGGGCTCATCATCGCTTCCTCATAGTTCGTAGGTTCGTCATGGTCAAGTAACATGACCTCCAGAACAGGATTACCGTACCACTCTGGTGCGGATCTCACTCTGGTTTTTCCTACGAGGTTCGGTAGTAACTTGATCTGAAGTTACACGATCATCATCATTAGCTTCCTCACTAATCGGTCTAGTAGTCACAGGAACAGATTTCTATGATGAACTACTTTCCAATAAGGGAGCAGGTACAGTTACCTCATCAAGTTCTACTTTCCTCCCACTCACTTCTTTCGAGAGAAATTCCTTCTCTAGAAAGGATCCATTCAAAGTAACGAATATCTTGCCTTCGGATCTGTGATAGAAGGTGTACCCAACATTTTCTTTTGGGTATCCTATGAAGCTGCACTTCTCCGATTTGGGTTTGAGCTTATCAGGTTGAAACTTTTTCACATAAGCATTGCAACCTCAAACTTTAAGAAATGACAACTTTGGTTTCTTGCCAAACCACAGTTCAGATTGTGTCGTTTCAACGGATTTAGATGGTGCCCTATTTAACATGAATGCAGCTGTCTCTAATGCATAACCCCAAAACGATAGTGGTAGATCGGTAAGAGACATCATAGATCGCACCATATCTAATAAAGTACGGTTATGACGTTCGGACACACCATTACATTGTGGTGTTCCAGGTGGCGTGAGTAGTGAAACTATTTCACATTGTTTTTAACTGAAGGCCAAACTCGTAACTCAAATACTCTTCTCTATGATCAGATCGTAGAAACTTTATTTTCTTGTTACGATGATTTTTCACTTCACTCTGAAATTCTTTGAACTTTTCAAATGTTTCAGACTTATGTTGCATCAAGTAGATATACTTATATCTGCTCAAATCATCTGTGAAGATCAGAAAATAATGATACCTGTCGCGAGTCTCAATATTCATCGGACCACATACATCAGTATGTATGATTTCCAACAAATCTGTTGCTCGCTCCATTGTTCCGAAGAACAGAGTCTTAGTCATCTTGCCCATGAGGCATGGTTCGCAAGCATCAACTGAGTCATAATCAAGTGATTCCAAAAGCCCATCAGCATGGAGTTTCTTCATGCGCTTTACACCAATATGACCTAAACGGCAGTGCCACAAATAAGTTGCACTATCATTATTAACTTTGCATCTTTTGGTTTCAATATTATGATTATGTGTATCACTACGATCGAGATCCAATGAACTATTCTCATTGGGTGTGTAACCATATAAGGTTTTATTCATGTAAACAGAACAACAACTTATTCTCTTACTTAAATGAATAACCGTATTACAATAAACATGATCAAATCATATTCATGCTCAACGCAAACACCAAATAACACTTATTTAGGTTCAACAATAAACCCGAAATTATAGGGAGTGTGCAATGATGATCATATAAATCTTGGAACCATTTCCAACACACTTCGTCACTTCACCCTTAACTAGTCTCTGTTTATTCTGCAACTCTCGTTTCGAGTTACTAATCTTAGCAACTGAAATAGTATCAAATACTGAGGGGTTGCTATAAACACTAGTAAAGTACACATCAATAACATGTATATCAAATATATTTATGTTCACTTTGCCATCCTTCTTATCCGCCAAATACTTGGGGCAGTTCCACTTCCAGTGACCAGTCCCTTTGCAGTAGAAGCACTTAGTCTCAGGCTTAGGATCATACTTGGGCTTCTTCACTTGAGCAGCAACTTGCTTGCCGTTCTTCTTGAAGGTCCCCTTCTTCCCTTTGCCCTTTTCTTGAAACTAGTGGTCTTGTCAACCATCTACACTTGATGTTTTTTCTTGATTTCTACCTTCGTTGATTTCAGCATCACGAAGAGCTTGGGAGTTGTTTCCATTATCCCTTGCATATTATAGTTCATCACGAAGTTCTACTAACTTGGTGATGGTGACTAGAGAATTCTGTCAATCACTATCTTATCTGGAAGATTAACTCCCACTTGATTCAAGCGATTGTAGTACCCAGACAATCTGAGCACATGCTCACTAGTTGAGCGATTCTCCTCCATCTTTTAGCTATAGAACTTGTTGGAGACTTCATATCTCTCAACTAGGATATTTACTTGAAACATTAACCTCAACTCCTGGAACATCTCATATGGTCCATGACGTTCAAAACGTCTTTGAAGTCCCGATTCTAAGCCATTAAGCATGGTGCACTAAACTATCAAGTAGTCATCATATTGAGCTAGCCAAATGTTCATAATGTCTGCATCTGCTCCTGCAATAGGTCTGTCACCTAGCGGTGCATCAAGGACATAATTCTTCTGTGCAGCAATGAGGATAAACCTCAGATCACGGATCCAATCCGCATCATTGCTACTAACATCTTTCAACACAATTTTCTCTAGGAACATATCAAAATAAACACAGGGAAGCAACAACGCGAGCTATTGATCTACAACATAATTTGCAAAATACTACCAGGACTAAGTTCATGATAAATTTAAGTTCAATTAATCATATTACTTAAGAACTCCCACTTAGATAGACATCCCTCTAATCCTCTAAGTGATCACGTGATCCAAATCAACTAAACCATGTACGATCATCACGTGAGATGGAGTAGTTTCATTGGTGAACATCGCTATGTTGATCATATCTACTATATGATTCACGCTCGACCTTTCGGTCTCCGTGTTCCGAGGCCATATTTGTATATGCTTGGCTCGTCAAGTATAACCTGAGTATTCTGCATGTGCAACTGTTTGGCACCCGTTGTATTTGAACGTAGAGCCTATCACACCCGATCATCACGTGGTGTCTCAGCACGAAGAACTTTCGCAACGGTGCATACTCAGGGAGAACACTTCTTGATAATTAGTGAGAGATCATCTTAAAATGCTACCGTCAATCAAAGCAAGATAAGATGCATAAAAGATAAACATCACATGCAATCAATATAAGTGATATGATATGGCCATCATCATCTTGTGCTTGTGATCTCCATCTTCGAAGCACCGTCGTGATCACCATCGTCACCGGCGCGACACCTTGATCACCATCGTAGCATCGTTGTCGTCTCGCCAACCTTATGCTTCCACGACTATCGCTACCGCTTAGTGATAAAGTAAAGCATTACAGCGCAATTGCATTGCATACAATAAAGCGACAACCATATGGCTCCTGCCAGTTGCCGATAACTTGGTTACAAAACATGATCATCTCATACAATAAAATTTAGCATCATGTCTTGACCATATCACATCACAACATGCCCTGCAAAAACAAGTTAGACGTCCTCTACTTTGTTGTTGCAAGTTTTACATGGCTGCTACGGGCTTAAGCAAGAACCAATCTTACCTACGCATCAAAACCACAACAATAGTTTGTCAAGTTGGTGCTGTTTTAACCTTCGCAAGGACCGGGCGTAGCCACACTCGGTTCAACTAAAGTTGGAGAAACTGTCACCCGCTAGCCACCTTTGTGCAAAGCACGTCGGGAGAACCGGTCTCGCGTAAGCGTACGCGTAATGTCGGTCCGGGCCGCTTCGTCCAACAATACCGCCGAACCAAAGTATGACATGCTGGTAAGCAGTATGACGTATATCGCCCACAACTCACTTGTGTTCTACTCGTGCATACAACATCAACACATAAAACCTAGGCTCGGATGCCACTGTTGGGGAACGTAGTAATTTCAAAATTTTCCTATGCACACGCAAGATCATGGTGATGCATAGCAATGAGAGGGGAGAGTGTGATCTACGTACCCTTGTAGACCGACAGCAGAAGCATTAGCCCAATGCAGTTGATGTAGTCGTACGTCTTCACAGCCCGACCAATCAAGCACCGAAACTACGACACCTCCGAGTTTTAGCACACGTTCAGCTCGATGACGATCCCCGGACTCCGATCCAGCAAAGTGTCGGGGTAGAGTTCCGTCAGCACGACGGCGTGGTGACGATCTTGATGTACTACCGTCGCAGGGCTTCGCCTAAGCACCGCTACAATATTATCGAGTATTATGGTGGAAGGGGGCACCGCACACGGCTAACAATATGATCACATGGATCAACTTGTGTCCTTAGGGGTGCCCCCTGCCCCCGTATATAAAGGAGCAAGGGGAGGAGGTCGGCCGGCCCCTATTGGCGCGCCAGGAGGAGTCCTCCTCCTAGTAGGAGTAGGACTCCTACTAGGAGGGGGAAGAGGGAGAAGGAAAGGGGGGCGCCGCCCCCTCTCTCCTAGTCCAATTCGGACCAGGGGGGAGGAGGCACGCGTCCCACCCTGGCTGCCCCTCTCTCTCTCCACTAAGGCCCATATGGCCCATTACTTCTCCCGGTAGGGTTCCGGTAACCCTCCGGCTCTCCGGTTTTCTCCGAAATCAGCTGAAACACTTCCGGTGTCCGAATATAGCCGTCTAATATATAAATCTTTATGTCTCGACCATTTCGAGACTCCTCATTATGTCCGTGATCACATCCGGGACTCCGAACTAACTTCGGTACATCAAAACTCATAAACTCATAATATAACTGTCATCGAAACCTTAAGCATGCCCACCCTACGGGTTCGAGAACAATGTAGACATGACCGAGACATGTCTCCGGTCAATAACCAATAGCGGGACCTGGATGCCCATATTGGCTCCTACATATTCTACGAAGATCTTTATCGGTCAGACCGCATAACAACATACGTTGTTCCCTTTGTCATCGGTATTTTACTTGCCCGAGATTCGATCGTCGGTATCTCCATACCTAGTTCAATCTCGTTACCGGCAAGTCTCTTTACTCGTTTCGTAATACATCATCTCGCAACTAACTCATTAGTTGAAATGCTTGCAAGGCTTATGTGATGTGCATTACCGAGAGGGCCCAGAGATACCTCTCCAACTATCGGAGTGACAAATCCTAATCTCGAAATACGCCAACCCAACATGTACCTTTGGAGACACCTGTAGAGCTCCTTTATAATCACCCAGTTACGTTGTGACGTTTGGTAGCACACAAAGTGTTCCTCCGGAAAACGGGAGTTGCATAATCTCATAGTCATAGGAACATGTATAAGTCATGAAGAAAGCAATAGCAACATACTAAACGATCGGGTGCTAAGCTAATGGAATGGGTCATGTCAATCACATCATTCTTCTAATGATGTGATCCCGTTAATCAAATAACAACTCTTTTGTTCATGGTTAGGAAACATAACCATCTTCGATTAACGAGCTAGTCAAGTAGAGGCATACTAGTGACACTCTGTTTGTCTATGTATTCACACATGTATTATGTTTCCGGTTAATACAATTCTAGCATGAATAATAAACATTTATCATGATATAAGGAAATAAATAATAACTTTATTGTTGCCTCTAGGGCATATTTCCTTCACACAGATGAAGAAGTGTCATGCTGAGATGGCCGATATACCTCTGAGAGATAAGGTGCCCTTGGAAGCGATTCAGTTGGACAGTGATCTGACCTATGAGGAGAAGCGAGTCAGGATTCTTGAATTTGCCAGTCGAGTCACCCGCAGCAACGTTATCAAGTTTTGCAAAGTTCAGTGGAGCCACCATACCGAGGATGAAGCCACCTAGGACTGGGAGGATGATCTTCGCAAAGACCACCCACACCTATTTTGTAGCCAACCCGAATCTCGAGGGCGAGATTCATCTTAAGGGGGGTAGGCTTGCAACATCCCAAATTTTCAATTTGGAATTTTATACATAGATCATGCATGCATATCATATTTTTGCATATTTGTTTGGCTTGATCCTAGAAATTCTACGCAACTCAAGGACCCACGGAGAGAGTTGGGAATTTCGTTATTTTCATATTTGAGTTTTCTCAAATTTTGAAAAAAAGAGGATCATTTGATTTTAATTATTTTATCTTCAAATATTTCTTTTATAAAAATAAAAGAGAGAGGATAAAATGACTTCCTCAAAATAAAGAAATATTCGAGATTTAATATTAAAATCGAATAAGATTTTTATTCGGAGTTTTATCGCTATTTTATATGAATTAGGAAAAATGCGTTTTTAAAAATTTTCATTTTAGGCCCAAATAAATGTTCACCTTGTCCGGCCTATTTTTAGAGGATGGGGAAAATTTATTTTGGGATTTTTGGAGTCCATTTAGTATTTCTTTTCTTTCTTTTTCTGCACGTCGGAATTATTTAAAAAAACCGACCTACGGGCCGTATCCGGCCCGGACTCCTCCCAGCCCCTCTTTATAAGCCGCGCCGCCGAGCCCACCGTAGCCCAACCAGCCCCGCCGCCGCCCAAACCCTAACCCTAGCGCCGCCGCCTAGAGCCGCCGTTGCCGCCTAGAGCCGCCGCCTAGTGTCGCCGCCACCGACGCTGCCGCCCCACGCCGCCGTGCCGCGCTGCCCGTCGCCGCCGCCGCCCGCCGGAGTTCGAGGTAGCCGTCGGTTTTTTTAAATAAAAAACTGATCGGTTTTCTTTCGTAAACCCTAGTTTCGGTTTTTTTATTATTAATAATAGATCGGTTCGCCGCTTTTCTCGGTTTAGTTATTTAGCGGACGTTCGTCCGTACGTTCGTTTTAACGAACGGCTTTTCGTCCCTTAGCCGCAGACAACGAACGTTCGTTCGTTAGCCTGTTCATCAGTTTTTCTTTTTCTCAGATTTTTCACGATTATTTTCGATCGAGATTTCTGATCCGATTTTCATTTCAGTTTACCTTTTTGCTCGTTTATCGGAATCAGGCGATTCAAGCGCCTAGATCTTCATCTCGAAGCCCTCTTTATGTTTAACCAACTTAAACAAGATTTTGGTATTGTAAAATTTGACTTTAGTACAGATTAGTAATCAGATCTTGTTTCTTTCGCAGTTTGGGTTTCGTTGCTCCGTTTGATTTGATTCTTTTTGCAAACCATAGTTCTTAAGTTGAACTTTCTGGTTAGATCTTCTTATTCATGTTTTACCCGTGCTTCTTTTCTTGATTGCTTATGTACGATATTGTTTGTTTGCGATAGAACACCCGGAGTGTGAAGCGTGCTACTACGAGTCTCTAGGTTTTGCGGATCATTAGCAAGGCAAGTAACACTTTGATCATACCCCTTTATCACCCAGTTTTTATGCATTAGTTCCAATCCTCAAACATTGCATGATTAGGTTGTGATATAACATGTGGGTTTGGGAAGTAGTTGATGAGGTAGAACCTATCGCCATGTTATTATCAAACCCTTGGGAGTTACTTCTACGTATTGCTTATTTTGCTATGCTATGCTCGTAGACGTGGTTTGGGTGAGTGAATCCATGACAGATGTGAGATTGTTAATTAATGGTTCAACATAAGGTGGCAACTTTAATACACATCTAGGTGGATTGCTTGTCGGGCACCTGGAGAATCCAGTGTTGTCCTAGGATATCCCAGAGTACCCGTGTGATAATCCTAAGGTCCGCCACCCAGGCTCAAAGGGAACTGAGATATTTCATGCGAGAAACTTCTGTGTGCAGCCACAAGCCATTATGGGCTCTGGCATAGTTAAGTAAGTTGCGTGAAGCTCTCGAAGAGGTAGACTAGCAGATGTAGTGGGTTGTAGGTGGTACGGTCTATCCAGAGTAGAGAGTTAATGCTTCCGAAAGACTGTGTCTCGGTCATCCGTTTCTCAAACATCATGTAGTGCGAGAAATCCAAGGGAGGAGATCGAGTCTTGTGGGGAAAAGTGCGCAAACCTCTGCAGAGTGTACAATCTAATCATGGTTAGCTGTGTCCCCAGTTGTGGACATCTTGAGTATCTAGTACTTGGATTATCATATGTATCTCATCACTCAAATTTAGTATTGTTGGGTTGATAATTACTTTTAATAGGGATTGATTTGGCGGAACCTTCTCAATGATGTTTCAACTACCATGATAGTTAAATAAAATCTATTCCTTTGTTGTAGGGAAAAATTGGCTTTTCGCAAAACTATAACCATAGAGCGTTTCCACCAGCCAAATATGCATGTAGTGATAGCATTATTCTGTTCTTGCTCTACTGTGTTATATTGCCAGCATATTCCATGTGCTGACCCGTTTTCAGGCTGCAACGTATTATGTTGCAGACTTTTCAGACGAGGGGTAAGGTTTGTTAGGTCGTTGCCGTGCAGCTCAGCTATGTCGTTGGAGTTGATGGACTCACTTTATCTTCCAAGCCTTCTGCTGTTATCATATTAGATGGCCTTAAGCCATATTCATTGTAATAAGTTCTATTTTGAGACATTCGATGTAATAAGTGTGTGATTGCTACTCTGTTATAAATCCTTCGAGTACTGTGTGTCAGAAATACCGATCCAGGGATGACACTAAAGCACAGAGACTTGACCGTCTGAGGTCGGGTCGCTACAAAAGCACTAACACATAGTGAATACATGAACTCCTCAAACTATGGTCATCACCGGTAATTATCCCGATTATTCTCACTTCGGGTTTAACGGATCATAACACATAATAGGTGATAGGATCAAGAACTCACATATATTCATGAAAACATAATAGGTTCAGATCTGAAATCATGGCACTCGGTCCCTAGTGACAAGCATTAAGCATAGAAAAGTCATAACAACATCAATCTCAGAACATAATGGATACTAGGGATCAAACCCTAACAAAACTAACTCGACTACATGATAAATCTCATCCAACCCTTCATCGTCCAGCAAGCCTACGATGGAATTACTCACGCAGGGCGGTGAGCATCATGAAATTGGTGATGGGGGAAGGTTGATGATGACGATGGTGACAGATTCCCCTCTCCGGAGCCCCGAACGGACTCCGGATCAGCCCTCCCGAGAGAGATTAGGGCTTGGCGGCGGCTCCGTATCGTAAAACGCGATGAATCCTTCTCTCTTATTTTTTTCTCCCCGAACGTGAATATATGGAGTTGGAGTTGAGGTCGGTAGAGCGTCAGGGGGCCCACGAGGCAGGGGGCGCGCCCAAGGGAGTAGGCATGCCCCCCACCCTCGTGGGCAGGGTGTGGGCCCCCTGGCCTTGATTCTTTTGCCGATATTTTTTATATATTCCAAAAATATTCTCCGTGAAGTTTCAGGTCATTCCAGGAACTTTTATTTCTGCACAAAAATAACACCATGGCAATTCTGCTAAAAACAGCGTCAGTCCGGGTTAGTTCCATTCAAATCATGCAAGTTAGAGTCCAAAACAAGGGCAAAAGTGTTTGGAAAAGTAGATACGTTGGAGACGTATCAAAAACTTGAATGATGGCTTTACATATTTACAACAACGAGAGCAAACAGAGTTTGTAAAAGTTTTTTCTTTATCACTTCAGTTTCTCAACTGAATTGCTTGAGGACAAGCAAAGGTTTAAGCTTGGAGGAGTTGATACGTCTCCTACGTATCTACTTTTCCAAACACTTTTGTCCTTGTTTTGGACTCTAACTTGCATGATTTGAATGGAACTAACCCGGACTAACGCTATTTTCAGCAGAATTGCCATGAAGTTATTTTTGTGCAGAAATAGAAGTTCTCGGAATGACCTGAAAATCAATGGAGAATATTTTTGGAATATATAAAAAATAATGGCGAAAGAATCAAGGCCAGGGGGCCCACACCCTGTCCATGAGGGTGGGGTGTGCGCCTACCCCCTGGGCACGCCCCCTGCCTCATGGGCCCCCTGGTGCTCCACCGACCTCAACTCCAACTATATATTCACGTTCGGGGAGGAAAAATGAGGGAGAAGGATTCATCATGTTTTACGAGACGGAGCCACCGCCAAGCCCCAATCTCTCTCGGGAAGGCTGATCTGGAGACCGTTCGGGGCTCCGGAGAGGGGAATCCGTCGCCATCATCATCATCAACCTTCCTGCATCACCAATTTCATGATGCTCACCGTCATGCGTGAGTAATTCCATCGTAGGTTTGCTGGACGGTGATGGGTTGGATGAGATTTATCATGTAATTGAGTTAGTTTTGTTAGGGTTTGATCCCTAGTATCCACTATGTTCTGAGATTGATGTTGCTATGACTTTGCTATACATAATGCTTGTCACTAGGGCCTGAGTGCCATGATTTTAGATCTGAACCTATTATGTTTCCATGAATATATGTGAGTCCTTGATCCTATCTTGCAAGTCTATAGTCACCTATTATGTGTTATGATCCGTTAACCCCGAAGTGACAATAATCGGGATACTTACCGGTGATGACCGTAGTTTGAGGAGTTCATGTATTCACTAAGTGTTAATGCTTTGGTACGGTACTCTATTAAAAGGAGGCCTTAATATCCCTTAGTTTCCAATAGGACCCCGCTCCCACGGGAGGGTAGGACAAAAGATGCCATGCAAGTTCTTTTCCATAAGCACGTATGACTATATTCGGAATACATGCCTACGTTACATTGATGAACTGGAGCTAGTTCTGTGTCACCCTATGTTACAACTATTCCGTGAGGAATCGCATCCGACATAATTATCCATCATTGATCCATTGCCTACGAACTTTTCACATATTACTCTTTGTTTATTCACTTTACCGTTGCTACTGTTACAATCACTACAAAACCAATACTATTACTTTTGCCACTGCTACCGTTACTTCCATATTACTTTGCTACTAAATACTTTGCTGCAGATATTAAGTCTTTCATGTGCGGTTGAATTCATAACTCAACTGTTAATACTTGAGAATATTCTTTGGCTCCCCTTGTGTCGAATCAATAAATTTGGGTTAAATACTCTACCCTCAAAAACTGTTGCGATCCCCTATACTTGTGGGTTATCAATTACTATTGGAGATTTTGAATTCCCTCTTCCTACTGTCAAGAAGAAATATGATATTCTTATTGTTGGGGACATGCATATCCCTGTTGAGGTAACCTAGTATTATTCGAAAATTCTCCGGTTTCATGCGATTCGAAAAGTGTTTGTTAACAAGACTTGATCAACCTTGTTAGTGGATCCCTTTTGATGAACATGAGATGGATGAAGTTAGAAAGCACAACTCTCTGTACCCTCCTTTTACTTTCTGTTATTTAGATTAAATAAAGCAAAAACAGTATTTTATGTCTGTTTTCTGAATTATCCTTGCAATAAAAAAATACCCCAAAATGAAATATGATTTTTTGTAGAATATTTAAGAATTACTTGCACTGAGAACACACCAGGGGGCCCACCACTTGGCCACGAGGGTGTAGGGCACGCCCATCCCCCTGGGGCACGCCCCCTGCCTCATGGGCCCCACGTGGACCCCCTTCACTTATTCCAGCACCCACTCACTTCGTCTTCCTCCAGAAAAAATCCTACCATAGCTCAAACCCGTGTTCTAGCTCATCTTGCTACCATTTTTGATCTCCTTGCTCAAAGCTCCATTTACAAAATTGTTTGGGGAGATTGTTCTTCGGTATGTGACCCCTCCAATAGTTCAATTAGTTTTTGTTCTAGTGCTTTATTTATTGCAAAATTTTGCTGCTAAGGAGACCCTCTTCTTGAGCTTGCATGTCAAATTTATATGGTCGAAAGTAGTTTTAATGCATGATGTAGCCTCTAGGCACTTGTGGGAGTAGTTGTTATCAATCTTGTTGAGTTTGGTTCACTTTTATTTTGAGTCACTAAAAATTTCAGAAATTTTTCAGAGAAAGAAAAATGCAAAGGAAAATGTACCAAGGTGGTTCCTCAAGGAAGCAAGGACCGAGGCTCGCGATACGTGAGCTGGACGATGAACCACCGAGGGAAGCTCAAGTGCGGCCTTGTGAATGGCCGTCAGACGAGTTTATGGTCCAGGCAGGCATCAAGGATAAATTTGACGCGTATGTGCGTAATGCTGATCTTGAGGACTTCGTGTCAGCTAAGTGTCCATAGTACCACTACGTAACTGATTCCTTCGTTAGGAGGTTTAAATTTACTTCCTCGCGCAATTCTCACACTATTTTATTCGATCTTTATGACAAATCATATACCATGGACCAAGAAGATTTTGATACTGCTTGTAAACTCCCGCAGTGGTCAATGTTAGTGAACCTCGCAAATCTGAATATAAAGACTTTCTTGCTAGTATCACTGTGGGGGAATCTAGAGAAATCACACAACCTACCATAGGGAGCATTCACTTCCCTTACATACATTATTTTTCTCTCTTTATAGGTAGATGCATTAACGGTAAAGATGAGGCTTCTCACATGTGCATTCCAAATCTTAGTGTCCTCAAGAGTGCGGTATTAGGTGATAAACAATATAACTTGGGGGCCTGAAAGTGCAACTATCCCCGGTTTGTTTTGGTAATTCCTAACAACATATAGCTCATTGAGAACATTATTACAAGATTAATATTTCAGGAAAAGCTCAATGAATGGCATGGCATGGATGAGGAAAGTGGATCCCTCAAAATTCTAAGGACAAAAAGTTTGGCTCAAGCTTCAAGATCAAGACTCTACATTTTATATTTTAGTGATCCAAGATCACATTGAGTCTATAGGAAAAGCCAATGCTATCAAGGAGGGATGATGTGTTGCTTAATGGCTTGCTTGCTCAAAGTGCTTAGTGATATGCTCCAAAACCCTCAACTACCTTCCCACATCCACATATGACCTAAACCAAAAGTCAAACTCGGCCCCATGATTCTTTCTATCCGACGCCACCGAGTTTCAAATGTCATAGCCACTGCCACAAACCCTAGCAATTCGGTTTCACCGATAGGGATCTCGGTCTCACTGAGATGGGATTGTAATCTCTTTGTTTCCCTTCGTAAAGTTTCGGTCTTACCGAGATGAGCGATCGGTCCCACCGAGATTGCAATGTAAACTCTCTATTTCCCTTTTGTAACATTTTGGTCTCACCGAGATGAGAAAATCGGTCCCACCGAGTTTACCTGACCAACTCTCTGGTTAGCTTATTACCAAAATCGGTCCCACCAAGTTTGTGTAATCGGTCACACCAAGATTACGTTATGCCCTAACCCTAACCATATCGGTCCTACTGAGTTGCATCTCAGTACCACCGAAAATCCTAACGGTCACTAGGTTTGCTGAATCGGTCCGACCGAGTTTAACCATTCGGTCCCATCGAGTTTGGCAAATTGTGTGTAACGGTTAGATTCTGTGTGGAGGCTATATATACCCCTCCACCCACTCTTCATTTGCAGAGAGAGCCATCAGAACATACCTACACTTCCAATACACATTTTCTGAGAGAGAACCACCTACACTTGTGTTGAGGTCAAGATATTCCATTCCAACCATATGAATCTTGATCTCTAGCCTTCCCCAAGTTTCTTTCCACTCAAATCTTCCTTCCACCAAATCCAAATCCTATGAGAGAGAGTTGAGTGTTGGGGAGACTATCATTTGAAGCACAAGAGCAAGGAGTTCATCTTCAACACACCATTTGTTACTTCTTGGAGAGTGGTGTCTCCTAGATTGGCTAGGTGTCACTTGGGAGCCTCCGACAAGATTGTGGAGTTGAACCAAGGAGTTTGTAAGGGCAAGGAGATCGCCTACTTCGTGAAGATCTACCGCTAGTGAGGCAAGTCCTTCGTGGGCGACGGCCATGATGGAATAGACAAGGTTGCTTCTTCGTGGACCCTTCGTGGGTGCAGCCCTCCATGGACTCGCGCAACCGTTACCCTCCGTGGGTTGAAGTCTCCATCAACGTGGATGTACGATAGCACCACCTATCGGAACCACGACAAAAACAGTTGTGTCTCCAATTGAGTTTGAATCCTCCAAACCCTTCCCTTTACATTCTTGCAAGTTGCATGCTTTACTTTCCGCTGCTCATATACTCTTTTGCATGCTTGCTTGAATTGTGTGGAGATTACTTGACTTATGCTAAGATAGCTAAAATCTGCCAAGAACTAAAATTGGGAAAAGGCTAGATTCTTATTTGGTCAAGTAGTCTAATCACCCCCCCCCTCTAGACATACTTTCGATCCTACAAGTGGTATCAGAGCTTTGGTCTCTATTTGCTTTGATTTCCATAGCTTTTGGTGGTAATAGCCTTGGTTTCACAACCTAGGAGAGTATGGCATCTAGCGAGGGAAATTATCACCATAGAGGTCCTTACTTTGATGGTACTAATTTTGCTAGTTGGAAGCATAAGACGAAAATGCATATTCTTGGACATAACCCCACCGTTTGGGCTATTGTGTGTGTTGGCTTGCAAGGTGAATTCTTTGATGGGAGAGAACCGAATCGTGAAGCTACTGCGGATGAGTTGAAGATGCTACAATACAATGCTCAAGCTTGTGATATCCTCTTCAACGGATTGTGCCCCGAAGAATTCAACAAAATCAGCCGTCTTGAGAATGCAAAGGAAATTTGGGATACTTTGATTGACATGCATGAAGGTACCGACTCCGTCAAGGAATCCAAGTTGGATGTGCTTCAAAGTCAACTTGACAAGTTCAAAATGAAGGATGGTGAAGGTGTTGCTGAAATGTACTCTAGGCTTGCTCTTATCACAAATGAGATTGCCGGCTTAGGGAGTGAAGAGATGACCGATAGATTCATCATCAAGAAGATCCTAAGAGCCTTGGATGGAAAATATGATACCGTGTGCACATTGATCCAAATGATGCCAAATTACAAAGATCTCAAGCCAATGGAAGTCATCGGAAGAATAGTTGCTCATGAGATGTCACTCAAGGATAAAGAGGAACTTCACAACAAATCATGTGGTGCTTTCAAAGCCTCATGTGAAGCCCCCACATCATCGAGTGAGAAACAAACCTTCAATGAAGAATTGAGCTTAATGGTGAAGAACTTCAACAAGTTCTACAAGAGTAGAAGCAAAGAGAGAAGCTCCAAATCAAGGTCCTACAATGACAAAAGATCTTCTAGTCGAGAGCGAAACTGATACAATTGTGGAAGGCCCGGACACTATTCCAATGAGTGTACAGCCCCCTACAAGAGAAGAGAAGATTCTCCCAAGAGAAGAAGTAGAAGAGAAGAATCACCATCTATAGAAAGAAGGAGTAGAGATGATCGTTATGAACGAAGACCCTCACGGAGAAGCAAGGATTCAGAAATAAAGGACAAGTCATCAAGGAGCTACACAAAAGGAAGACACCAAGATCATGTTGGTGAATGGGTATCCGGCTCCGACTCCAACAACCACTCGGAGAGAAGCTATCACTCCGACTCCGAATATACTCAAGATGAAGGTGTTGCCGGTCTAGCACTTGTGACAACCAACTCCTACGACATATTTGACTCACCAAATGAAGGAGTTGGAACATGCTTCATGGCTAAAGACCCAAAGGTATCACACCCCGAGTATGTTGATTTCAATAGTGACGAAGATGACTTGTTAGGTGATGATGATTTACTTGTTGACAACTCTAGTGATGAATACTATGATGAAACGTCAATTAATCATGCTAATCAAGATAAAACGAATGGCAATGATAAGGAGAAGATTGAGTCTCTAACTACAGAACTAAACACTCTTAAGTTAGCTCATGAAACTATCTTAGGAGATCAACGAGAACTTTTAAGCACTCATGAGAAATTGCACTTTGAAAAGCTCAACCTTGAGCAAGAGCATGAGTTCTTAAAAGCAATCAATGATGATCTTCGCAAGAAAAGTTCTTCTTACATTGCCAAGCGTTTACTCTTATCCACTTACATGCCTCAAGTCAAGTCTAGTAACAAGAACAAGAAAGATTCTTCCTCTAGTAGTAACAATAATCATGCTAAATCCAATATTGTTGCTTCTAGTAGTTCTCTTGATTCCACTAATGATTCTCTTAGCCAAGTTACACTTGAGCAAGAAAATAGCTTATTGAAGGGAATTATAGAGAAAGGTGTTTACAAGAGCCTTGCCAGAAGTAAGCAATTCGAGGAAATTGTACGCAAGCAAGGAAGGCACCGGAAGAATCAAGGTGTTTGTTTTGAACGAAAGTTCAATGGCAATGGAGTTGAGTGGAAAGAAGATCAATACCCCAAGACGAAGTTTGTTCCTCAACAAGAGGAGTATGATCCTACTTCTCTCAAAGGGACACAAGCTCAAGATGATCTTCCACCACAAGACCACAAGCAAAAAGGCAAGGACAAGCTTCAACAGGAAATTGATGCATTTGAAGAAGCTCCTAAGGCCTTGGTCAAGTGGGTTCCCAAGACTACTTCAAGTTCCACTTCATCAAGTACAACTACAACACCGAGAATTCCCATCAAGATGGTGTGGATCCCGAAGAAGAAGAACTAGAGAGTTCTTGAGGGTGACTCCGCTAACATACTTCACTCTTATCATCTTGGCAAGAACAAGTGCAATCAACTTCCACATCTTGCACTAGTTCAAGGAGTCACAAACCCTCTTGTTGGTAAGACAAGGGGCAAGGTAACCTAAAAGCTTTCATAGACATCATCTTGTGTGTGCATCACTCTATGTCTATGGATATCCTTGTTTGTTCCTTGTGGGACTAACCCGTGTAGGTATTGAAAGTGCAACTCACTCCAATGGATAGCTACAAATGATCTACATCAACATTGAGCATCCACATATTCAACATATACATGAAGTCATCATCGACAAAACCCAAGGTTAGTTCATCCCTCTTAGGGGGGATCTCACATCTAGGGGGAGCTTTACTCTAAGAATTGAGCTAAAGCAACTCTAATGGTGTGGACACAACAATGCTTTATGTAAAAGTGGTAACCCCACTTGTGCTTAAACGATGAGTATGACCTATGATCAAATGTTCTCATTTGACTCCTAAGTCAATATACTCATATATAGATGACCTAGTCATCGCAAATTGTTTGATAGATGCTAGAATTGGTTGTGCATGCTTTGCCACATATTTCAATTGCCATTTTATGTGTGAACATGTTGATTGCATATTTTTCTCATTCGAGGGCATCCACTTGTTGTTTTGATTGATTGGTTTTCTTTTGCCAAGTGGATGGACAAGAATGCCTAAGAACCCTCTCTAGCTATCTATGCTTTTCTCGTCTCAAACTCTGTTCATGCTACATCACAAAATTTGATCAAGTCAGATTCGAACCACTCTGTGTGAGGAGCACTCGGAGTCCCCGATTCGTCATAGACTTAAACTTCTTTGTGCGTTTCGGTCTGACGGATTCATCCATTTCGGTCATACCGAGATCACTAAGTCGATCTAGGTTTTCAATCTCGGTGCAACCGATTTGAACTTTTCGGTCACACCGAGTTGCTGTAACTGTCAACAGTTATGCATCTCAGTGCCACCGAGTTGTTCCACTCGGTCACACCGACACAGTCGGGCTATATATACTCACGGGCAAAATTTTGGAAATTTCTCCGAAACCCCTTCGCCCGCGCATAGCTCGCTCTGCCTCCTGGGTCTCCGGATCGTCCTCCTCGTCGCCAGCCGCCTCCTGTCGCTGGTCTCCGCCACCGTCAACGGAATTCTTCCCCGCCGTAGCGAGTTCATCGCCGAACTAGGGTATGGACTCGATCACAGTGCTATCCCCGTCCGATTCCTAGCACATTGTGTTCATTATGATTCTTACCACGATTAAAACGCTTCTATCCAGTCAAAACACTTCGTAGATTAGAGTTGAATCGAAAATTTAGGGTTAGGTTTCCGCCAAAACCATCTCGGACCCACCGGGTTGCAGAACTCGGTTCCACCAATTCGGCCAAGGCCATTGCACATGTGGTTCTCGGTCTGACCGAGAATTGCAAATCAGTGTGATCGAGTTCAGGACTTTGTGAAACCCTAGTAGTCTCGGTGCCACCGAACTGTGACTCGGTCTGACCGAGTTCACTAGTTTAAGTTCCAATAGCTGCTTCGGTATCACCGAGTTTGCAAATCGGTTGATCCGAAATGCTTTCTATGGAAAACTAAAACTAAGTTTTTGACTCATTCTTTTGCAAAAACCTCTGCATTTTGTGATGCTCATCCACTCTATCTCATCTATATCTATTCACAGGGTCTGCTGTCAGTGTTTGCAACATGTCTGACCAGAGTGACAGCCAGAACAGGTCAGAGGAGTAGGTTCACCTGAGTGAGGGCACTAGTCCCTCTAGCAGTTCAGATGATGGTAGCAGGAGCACCCCAAGTAATTTGCCAAATGCTGCCACTAGAGCAAGCAAGAAGAAAACTTCAAAGTCTGAGGATGAAGACTATGTGGCCACTGAAGATGAGGCCACATCAAAGAAGAAAGTGGTTAAGAAGGAGTACAGCTCAGCTGCAGTTAAGCCAGGGATGAAGATCAAAAGGCCAGCAGGAAGACAACCAATGTCTAAGGCCAGAGCATCCTCTCAAGCATCTTTGGAATCTCAACCCAAAGAGCCTGCTGCAGAAGGAAAGAAAAGGAAGGAAAGGGTCAAGAAGACCATGGCCAGAGTGATTGGAAAGGCTTCCATGATGGAAGAAGAAGAGGAAGAATAGGTTGCTACAACAGCACCCAAGGCACAGAAGCTTATGGGTGATGCTATCAGGACAGGGGCTGCATCATCAAAGCCCAAAGAAGCACCCAAAGCTGCCTCCAAGCCCAAGACTGCACCAAAGAGAAATACCAGAAACATACCAGCTGCTGAGAAGAACAAGGCCCCAGTGCCTGAGACTGTTGCTGAAGAAGCAGATGAAGAGCATGTTCTGAGAAAATTGAAGCCAAAAATTCCAGACCACAATGATGCTCATCCTGTGGCTGAGAACATGAAGATCAGGAGAGACTCAGGACTGAGGAAATGGAGAGAGACAGATCCATATGCTACCAGGAGAAGGACTGCTGTTGATTACAGGTTCCACACAAAGGAACAGCAGGATTTCTATGAGACAATTTTGTTGGACAAGAAGCCTATAGTGTGTGATATGAGGTGGGTCAACTGGACCTACATGAAGGAAAATGAGGAACACTATCCTGCTGTGTTTGACAGCTTCAGTGCTTGTGGAGTTGCAGACTTTGTTGGGCAGAAGCTCACAAAGTGGAATGAGGAGCTCATAATGCAATTCTACTCCACAGCACACTTTTATCCAGATGGCAGGATAGTATGGATGTCTGAAGGTACAAGGTACCACTCAACTGTTGAGGAATGGGCAAATCTGATCAATGCTCCTAAGGAAGAAGAAGATGACTTGGATGTCTATGCCAAGAAGAAGATGGATCACAACTCTATGGCAAATATGTACAAGGAGATTCCTGAAGATGATCTTGAGACTCACCAGTTTGGGTCAGTAAAACACTTGCTGTCAGGGCTGCCTACAATCAATTGGATCCTTAGGCACACTCTCTTGCCCAAGTCTGGTGATCATAGAATGATCAGAGGCCATGCAATTAACTTGCTACATATATTTGATGTGCCACAGAAGTTCAAGGTCATGAGCCTTATAGTTGAGACTATCAAGAGGATTGCAGCTGACCAGAAAAGAAGTTGTGGATATGCCCCACAGATCCAGGAGTTGATAAACTCAAAGATGGGCACAGGCACATACTTGTTGGATAAGGAACACTTGCCTATCTATCCTGACTTCGAGGACAACCAAGTTGTGATGAATGAAGATGAACCCTCCTCAGTGCAAGCACAAGCAAAGAAGGAGAAGGCAAAGAAAGAGAAGGCTGCCAAGATGCCAACTCAAGAGGAGGCATCTGAGTACTTTTTGAAAAGCAAGCAGGACCAGCTTGGTTACTTGATAGCATCATCTCTGAGGATTGAGAAGGGGTTGGCCACCCTAACTCAAAACCAGGAGAGCCTGGAAAGAATCGTGGAACAAAAATTCTATGATTTAGATGTCAAAGTAACTGAGATTCAGTCTATTGTGGAGTAGCTACAGGATGACATGCAGGAGAGGAAGGGCAAGACAACTACTGATGCATTTGCCAGAGTGCCTCGAGCTCAGAGATCTGCTGCAGTGCCTGTACCAGACACTAGAGCCACTTCATCTGCACCAGCTACAGCTTCAGTGCCACCAGCTCCAGCACCTACCCCATCAGCTCCGTCTACTTTGACTGAAGCCTTCGTCCTTGGAGTTCTCCGGACACCACCACCAGAAGACCAAGCCTAAGAGACGTTCTAGTGCTATGCATTTTCTATGAACTTTTTGGTAACTTGTGGCCAAAGGGGGAGAAACATGTATAGATCATAGGCTTCGAGAGAGAGCGTTGCTTTTTATTCTCTCTTACTTTGGTGGTTGAACTTTGTTTGTCTTTTGATTGCTTGAGATACTATGCTATTATCTGTGAGACATTGATGATCATGTGGTTGATCATAAGCTACACTTATGCTTGTTAGATGATATTATCTTACTTATCCTTGTATGATCATTCACTTTGCTTGGTGATGAGTGCATGTATTTAATTCTTATCATTTTGAGCGCTCCACCAAGATGTATGTGACATGGAAGAGTAACCCATGATCCTAACTCATTGTGCATTTGCAGTCCAAAGCAAATCTTAAGATATGCACAAATTTAGGGGGGGCTCTTGCTTTTCACATACTTCTCAAAGCGACAATATCTTTCACTCTTATTATCATTTGTCAAAGCTTTGATCTATATGTTGTCATCAATTACCAAAAAGGGGGAGATTGAAAGTGCAACTATCCCCGGGTGGTTTTGGTAATTCCTAACAACATATAGCTCATTGAGCTAACATTATTCCAAGATTAATATTTCAGGAAAAGCTCAATGAATGGCATGGCATGGATAAGGAAAGTGGATCCCTCAAAATTCTAAGGACAAAAAGTTTGGCTCAAGCTTCAAGATCAAGACTCTACATTTTATATTTTAGTGATCCAAGATCACATTGAGTCTATAGGAAAAGCCAATACTATCAAGGAGGGATGATGTGTTGCTTAATGGCTTGCTTGCTCAAAGTGCTTAGTGATATGCTCCAAAACCCTTAACTACCTTCCCACATCCACATATGACCTAAACCAAAAGTCAAACTCGGCCCCACCGATTCTTTCTATCCGGCGCCACCGAGTTTCAAATGTCATAGCCACTGCCACAAAGCCTAGCAATTCGGTTTCACCGATAGGGATCTCGGTCTCACTGAGATGGGATTGTAATCTCTCTGTTTCCCTTCATAACGTTTCGGTCTTACCGAGATGAGCGATCGGTCCCACCGAGATTGCAATGTAAACTCTCTCTTTCCCTTTTGTAACATTTTGGTCTCACCGAGATGAGAAAATCGGTCCCACCGAGTTTACCTGACCAACTCTCTGGTTAGCTTATTACCAAAATCGATCCCACCGAGTTTGTGTAATCGGTCACACCGAGATTACGTTATGCCCTAACCCTAACCATATCGGTCCTACCGAGTTGCATCTCAGTACCACCGAAAATCCTAACGGTCACTAGGTTTGCTGAATCGGTCCGACCGAGTTTAACCATTCGGTCCCACCGAGTTTGGCAAATTGTGTGTAACGGTTAGATTCTGTGTGGAGGCTATATATACCCATCCACCCACTCTTCATTTGCAGAGAGAGCCATCAGAACATACCTACACTTCCAATACACATTTTCTGAGAGAGAACCACCAACACTTGTGTTAAGGTCAAGATATTCCATTCCAACCATATGAATCTTGATCTCTAGCCTTCCCCAAGTTGCTTTCCACTCAAATCTTCCTTCCACCAAATCCAAATCCTGTGAGAGAGAGTTGAGTGTTTGGGAGACTATCATTTGAAGCACAAGAGCAAGGAGTTCATCATCAACACACCATTTGTTACTTCTTGGAGAGTGGTGTCTCCTAGATTAGCTAGGTGTCACTTGGGAGCCTCTGACAAGATTGTGGAGTTGAACCAAGGAGTTTGTAAGGGAAAGGAGATCGCCTACTTCGTGAAGATCTACCGCTAGTGAGGCAAGTCCTTCGTGGGCGACGGCCATGATGGAATAGACAAGGTTGCTTCTTCATGGACCATTTGTGGTTGGAGCCCTCCGTGGACTCGCGCAACCGTTACCCTCCGTGGACTCGCGCAACCGTTACCCTCCGTGGGTTGAAGTCTCCATCAACGTGGATGTACTACAGCACCACCTATCGGAACCACGACAAAAACATCCGTGTCTCCAATTGTGTTTGAATCCTCCAAACCCTTCCCTTTACATTCTTACAAGTTGCATGCTTTACTTTCCGCTGCTCATATACTCTTTTGCATGCTTGCTTGAATTTTGTGGAGATTGCTTGACTTGTGTTAAGATAGCTAAAATCTGCCAAGAACTAAAATTGGCAAAAGCCCCCCCCCTCTAGACATACTTTTGATCCTACAGGGCCATTATGGCACGAAGGTTGCATCTTAATGGTTTAAGTGGAGATTTGTTTGGTGGAATTTATGCAACTCGTGTAGCTAATTATCTTGATGTACCCATACATGGAAATGATATAGAGTTGACTCTTGCTTATCTAGATTATAATGTTATGTTCGCCATAAGTTTCTTGAGAGGAATGAACAGTTCCTCCAGTATCGACTAATCTTTGACAGACAGCGCACTGTCCATGTTGTCCTTCCTGCTCCTACTTTCTTTAACTTTCAGGAAAAAGGGAGATATGTTATAACTAGGGAGGAGGCAAACGAGTACGAGAGGAGGACGGAGGCAGCTTGCCTCCAAGCTGCAGCTCTTGAGGCAGTAGCTATTGCGTCTCAGTACGATTCCAGCTACAACTTTGGATATCCACCAGGCCAGCAGTGGCCATAGACCAGCTTAGACCAAAAGCCTAAGCTTGGGGGAGTATGTATTTCTCACTGACATTACATTCATGTTCACACACTCATGCCAGTTGTCGGTGTTCATTACTTTTTCATTATACTATCCATGCTAGTTTATTTTCTTTTCTAAGCCTTCTTCTTGTGTGTCTGAAAAACCTTAAGAAAAAACAAAAAATTAGTTGTCGCTTTTAGCTAGTTTACTTTCCATGCCTGTAGTAGTAGTAATTAAAATAAAACCCAAAAACATTTCTTGTTCTTCTTTTGCTTGTTGGGAGCTTTCCCGTGTAAATAGTTTTATTTATTTTCTTTTCTTTGGGGGTCGAGAGGAGAAGACCATGATGAAAATGCTGAGTAGCTCCCATATGCATTATTGTTGATTTAACCAAGAGCCCATATTACCTTGTCTTCTCCCTCGTATTAAATGCTTGCAGATTCCAGCTTAGTCCAATGCACGTGCACTATTATTATTATCCACACCGTTCGGTCGTGCAAGTGAAAGGCAATAATGACAATATATGTTGGAATGATTGAGATGAGAGAAGCTGGTATGAACTCGACATATCTTGTTTTTGTAAATATGATTAGTTCATCGTTCCTTATTCAGCCTATTATGAATGAAACATCTTTGCAATGACAGTTAGAGATTATATTTGCTCATGCCATGCTTAATTAGCTAGGAGTTTATAATGGTTTACCTTGCGTGCCAACATGCTATTAAAATGGTTGTGATGTAGTATGATAGGGTGGTATCCTCCTTTGAACGATTTGAGTGGCTTGACTTGGCACATGTTCACGCATGTAGTTGAAATAAAATCAACATAACCTCCATGATATTTATGTTCATGGTGATTTATATCCTACTCATGCTTGCATTCATTGTTGATTAATTAATGCATGTTCATGACTGTTGTCGCTCTCTAGTTGGTCACTTCCCAGTCTTTTTCTAGCCTTCACTTGTACTAAGCGGGAATACTACTTGTGCATCCACTTCCATAAACCCCAAAGTTATTCCATATGAGTCCACCATACCTTCCTATATGCGGTATTTACCTGTCGTTCCAAGTAAATTTGTATGTGCCAAACTCTAAACCTTCAAATGAAATTCTGTTTTGCATGCTTGAATAGCTCATGTATCAACTAGGGTTGTCTATATCTTCCATGCTAGGTGGGTTATTCTCACGATGAGTGGACTCCGCTCATCACTCACGAGAAAATCGTCGGTAACCGGGATGCCCAGTCCCATGCTCAAATCAAATCAATATAATTGCAAACAAAACTCCCCCAGGAGTGTTGTTAGTTGGAGGCACCCATTGTTTCGGGCAAGCCATGGATTGATGCTTGTTGGTGGTGGGGGGTATAAACTTTACCATTCTGTTTGGGAACCGCTTATAATGTGTGTAGCACGGAAGATATCGAGATCTCTTGGTTGTTATGTTGACAACGAAAGTATGCCACTCAAAATATTATTTATCTCTGTTTCAAAACTTGAGCTCTGGCAGCTCTGCAAATCCCTACTTCCATCTACGAAGGGCCTATCTATTTACTTTTATGTTGAGTCATCATCCTCTTATTAAAAAGCACCAGTTGGAGAGCACCGTTGTCATTCGCATGCATTGCTATTAATTTACATTGAGTATGACTGGATCTCTTTTACCATGAATTACAATGTCTAGTCAGTCCTTGATCTTCAGGGGTGCTCTGCACTTATGTTTTACGGTCTCAGAAAGGGCTAGCGAGATACCATCTTGTTATATCATATTATGATTGTTTTGAGAAAGTGTTGTCATTCAAGATTTATTATTATTGCTCGCTAGTTGATTATGCCAATGATATGAGTAAACATGAGACCTAAATGTTATTGTGAATATAGTTAGTTCATAATCTTTGCTGAAAACTTGAATGTTGGCTTTACATATTTGCAACAACAAGAGCAAACAGAGTTTGTAAAAGTTTTTCTTTATCACTTTCAGTTTGTCAACTGAATTGCTTGAGGACAAGCAAAGGTTTAAGCTTGGGGGAGTTGATGCGTCTCCAATGTATCTACTTTTCCAAACATTTTTGCCCTTATTTTGGACTCTAACTTGCATGATTTGAATGGAACTAACCTGGACTGACTGTGTTTTCAGTAGAACGGCCATGGTGTTATTTTTGTGTAGAAATAAAAGTTCTCAGAATGACCTGAAAATCCACGGAGACACGTTTTGGAATTAATAAAAAATACTGGCAAAAGAATCAGCATCAGGGGGCCCACACCCTATCCACGAGGGTGCAGGGTGCCCCCCCCGGGCGCGCCCCCTACCTCGTGGGCCCCCTGGACCTCCACCGACCTCAACTCCAACTCCATATATTCACGTTCGGGGAGAAAAAATCAGAGAGAAGGATTCATCGTGTTTTAGCCCTAACCTTCATCAAGAGGGCTGATCTGGAGTCCGTTCGGGGCTCCGGAGAGAGGAATCTGTAGCCATCGTCATCATCAACCTTCCTCCATCACCAATTTCATGATGCTCACTGCCGTGTGTGAGTAATCCCATCGTAGGCTTGCTGGACGGTGATGGGTTGGATGAGATTTACCATGTAATCGAGTTAGTTTTGTTAGGGTTTGATCCCTAGTATCCATTATATTCTAAGATTGATGTTTCTATGACTATGCTATGCTTAATGCTTGTCACTCGGGCCCGAGTGCCACGATTTCAGATCTGGACCTATTATGTTTTCATGAATATATGTGAGTTCTTGATCCTATTTTGCAAGTCAATAGTCAACTACTATGTGTTATGATCCGGCAACCCCGAAGTGACAATAATCGGGACCACTCCCGGTGATGACTGTAGCTTGAGGAGTTCATGTATTCACTAAGTGTTAATGCTTTGGTCCGGTACTCTATTAAAAGGATGCCTTAATATCCCTTAGTTTCCAATAGGACCCCGCTGCCATGGGAGGGTAGGACAAAAGATGCCATGCAAGTTCTTTTCCATAAGCACGTATGACTATATTCGGAATACATGCCTACATTACATTGATGAACTGGAGCTAGTTCTCTATCACCCTATGTTATATCTGTTGCATGAGGAATCACATCCGACATAATTATCGCCCTATGAGCTTTTCGCATATTGATCTTTGCTTAGTTACTTTTCCGTTGCCATTGTTACCGTTGCTACAAAAACTGCTATTGTTACTTTTGCCACCGTTACCGTTATTTCCATACTACTTTGCTACTAAATACTTTGCTGCAGATATTAAGTCTTTCAGGTGTGGTTGAATTGACAACTCAACTGCTAATACTTGAGAATATTCTTTGGCTCCCCTTGTGTCGAATCAATAAATTTGGGTTGAATACTCTACCCTCGAAAACTGTTGCGATCCCCTATACTTGTGGGTTATCAACTGCCACTAGCATACACTTTCCTGTTGTGCATTATTTTGCTTTATTCATTGCGAAGTATTTGCTTGCTAGAGAGAAAGTAGGTGCACACAATGCTCCAGACTTTGTTGTTTTACGTCACGCACTTCACTACGACAACACTTATAGCTTGGGAGTTACTGTGGCATGTCACCTCCACATTAACAAATCCAAGGGCAAAATACATGGTGGTATTTATGTTACTCGCTTGTCTACTCACTTTAACGTTCAGATACGCCAGCATGATTATCCTTTGCCCAAGGTTTACCTAGATTGTGCGGCCATGGAACACCACGAGTTTATTGCAGGTGATTACACTAACATTCCTATTCCTTATAACCTGGTTTTTAGTGAAAACACTCGTGATATTATTCCATTGCCTACACCTGCTTTTTTTGATCCTATTGCAAGGGGCGGATATAGGATTATGCCTGAGGACATCGTCGCCTATCGAAACAACCTAGTTGCAGCACAGGCGGAGCCTCAGGAGTGGGATCCTTGATACGTCTCCAAGGTATCTATAATTTTTGGTTGTTCCATGTTGTTATATTATCATTCTTGGATGTTTTATAATCATTTTATATCATTTTTGGTACTAACCTATTGACATAGTGCCAAGTGTCAGTTGATGTTTTTTGCTTGCTTTTTACATCGCAAAAAATCAATACCAAACAGAGTCCAAACGCAGCGAAATTTTTTGTGGAATTTTTATGGACCAGAAGACACCCAATGGGCTGGAGAAGCACCTGGGGGGTGCCCCGAAGGGGGCACAACCCACCAGGACGTGCCTGGGCCCCCAGGCGCGCCTAGGTGGGTTGTGCCCACCTCCGTGGCCTCCTGCAATGCCTCTTTGCTCCATAATACCCCAATATTCCATAAGCCCTAGGGGATTCAATGAAAATCAATTCCAGATGCCGCAAGTTCCAGAAACACCAGATCCAATCTAGACACCATCACAAAGGGGTTCGTCATCCTCATTGGTGCCTCTCCGATGATGCGTGAGTAGTCTTTTGTGGACCTTTGGGTCCGTAGTTAGTAGCTAGATGGCTTCCTCTCTCTCTCTCTCTCTCTCTCTCTCTCTCTCTCTCTCTCTCTTTTGATTATCAATACAATGGTCTCTTGGAGATCCATATGATGTAACTCCTTTTTGTGGTGTGTTTGTTGGGATCCGATGAACTTTGAGTTTATGATCAGATGTATGTTTTTATCCATGAAAGTTATTTGAGTCTTCTTTGATCTCTTATATGCATGATTACTTATAGCATCGTATTTCTTCTCCGATATTTGGGTTTTGTTTGGCCAACTTGATCTATTTATCTTGCAATGGGAAGAGGTGCTTTGTGATGGGTTCGATCTTACGGTGCTTGATCCCGGTGACTGTAACACCCCAAAAATTTAACCATGATTTATTAATTAAAATTTTGCCTTGGTAAATTAAATTTTTATTTTCTAGATTTCCTTTGGTTTCAGAACCACTCTTTTCCCCTGAATTATGGAGTTTTTACCCCAAGTGAAAACTTTCCAAAAATATTGTTGGACTTGTATATCTTCCCAAGACCATTTCTTTTTATCAGTGGAATTATTTTTACAATTATTTTCCCTGAGCTTTATTTCTTTAAAAATGATTTTTCATAAGTTTTAGGGTCCCATTTGCACTACAACCCTTTCAAATACTTCTTTAAAATCCCCCACCAAAATTTGGGGATGTCATGTGATGTTTCCACATCACTTTTATGCAAAAGTCTCTTTTAGTCATTTGAAAAATTTGAGCCCTACCCCAAATTTTCAAATCTAGTCCAGTTTGTGATTTGCACTACAACCTATTTAATTATTTCTTTAAAGTTTCCACCAAAATTAGGGGATGTTAGTCGGAGTATATAATTCAACTTTAGGCAAAAACCCACTGGTGTTCTTTGGAAAATTTGAGCAAATCATCCTCTTTTGCTCTCTGGTCCAGTTGGGCGTTTTCTACTGCAACCACATTTTATCTTGCCCTATTGCCCTTGATCTTTCTCGTGCTTGTAAACCACCCTACCAAACCCTTGAGTCCAGGAGATTGGACCCGTTGTAGTATTTTTGGTCCATGCAATAATGCCTTTCATTTTCTGTCCAGATTTGGTTTTCTCAAAAACTTGCACTAACAAGTTTCTGGTCTTGCCAAACTAACCTTGCCACCATCATGTACATCTAAAGAGACTATGATTTGGAGTTTTTGGCCACCAGAGGAGATGCCTAGAAGCCCCTGGCATTCTGTCAAACACCTTGTGTGCATGGCCAGATTTGGCATAATTTTTAGTTTGCACGTTGGACCTACTTGCTTTGACTAACCAGCATGTCCACTAATCTCCTAGCCTCCACTAACCTAAACCTGTTAACTACCAGCCTCATCCAAGCCTCCTGGCATGCCTTGGCATTTTGCCGAGCACCTCGTGTGCGTGCTCTGGGCGCGGCCAGAGCGCGCGTTTTGCACGTGTGTGCGCCCAAGTCGCCACGTCCCGCTGCCGCCTCCCCGTGCCCGTTTTGATCCATTCCCACTCGCAACCAGTGCGCCCCAACCCCTCCCTCGTCGCAGAGCTGCCCTGGCCCCCTCCTGGCACTCCACAGCGCCAACACCGCAAGCCACCAACGGCCGCAGCAGGCCTCTGCCATGGACGGCGCCACCCGAGCCACTCCAGCCCGCCAGCTGCCCTCTGGAACAGCTCGAGCTCATCCACGAGCCGTCCGCTAGTGCCCGTCGCCGCCACGTCGCCCTGCCTGCTACAGAACGGCGGTTCGCCGTTCCTATCCACGGCCGCCGTCGGAACCGACCTCAACCGCTATAAATAGGGACCCTCGAGCTCATCCAAACCCCCAGGCAACCTCAGGCCATTCCCCTAGTACTCCCATAGCCAGCAATCGACAGGGGGGAGGCCGTCTTCCTCGTCTCCGGCCAGTTCGGCCGCCGCCACGCTCCGGTGTCGTGCGTCGCGAGTAGAGCCTCCCCAGTCCATCCAGTGCCACCGTTCGACTCCCCTTGACCTTGCAGAGCCACCCCACCTCTCAAACACGATCGGGAGCCACCGTAGCTCGAGACCCCAATCCTCCCGAAGCCACCGTCCGCTGCGGAGCTCGCCGCCGGCGACTCCCTTCGTCCCCGTCAGCCCTTCGACCACTGGGAGGACCGCCCTGGACTGGCGGATCCATCCCTGCCCTCGGAACCCCGTGGGGAGCCGTCGTTCGTCGACGGTGATCGCCGGAGCCCCGCCTCTGCTCAGCCAGAGGAGGAAGGAGGCGCGGGCAACTGGTCAAACCTGACCAGTGGGCCCGATGGACCCACTGTCAGCGACCCAGCCCCACCGAAGCGTGTTTTAAGTGGAAGCGCAATCCTCCAAATATGCCTTCTCTAGAGGAAAACGTAAGTGCTGCCGAAACGTTTTCTTTTTCTGATTTTTATTAAAAACAGATTTTTTTAATAAACTTTGAATGGCTATAACTTTTTAAATATAAGTCCAATTGATTTGATTCTTTTTCTGTTGTTTCTCAAATTTTGTCTAGTTTATTTTCATATTTATTTGAAAATTTTCCAAGCAACTTTTTTGTAGTGTTTTTAAACTATGTGTTAATTTAAATTTTTCTTAAATAGGATTTTGGAGAGGGAGGCAACTTTCAAAAAATGCACCCCCACTTGCATACTCTTGAAGGCAAGCATTCTGAACCCCGGCATAATATTTGTTGTGTGTCATTTGATGCAAATACGACACCACCTTGACGTGAAGTATTTGGTATTTTATGTGGTGTCACGATCGTATTCATGAGTGCATAATGATGATTCCTTGTTGTTGGGATTTTGATATGCTTCTGATAGTGACCACCCTCGTATGCCTTTCATGCCTACCGGAAGGAATCCGGGAAAGCCTCTGTCTTGGGTAGACACGAGCTTGTCCCTAATCCTTTGTCGAGACGGTTATGTCCGGTAGGGCATGGGGAGGTATGATGAGTGGTGATTCTGTCTGATTGGGTGAAATATATTTCTTATACTTATCATGCAGGAAATGCTTTAACCTCCTGAGTCGACCATAGATCGAGTCTTGTTCCAGTAACCCCCATACTTGTTTCCTACTACCACTTGTCCCTGCCATAGGTAGGGTACGGTTCAATAAGTTGCCAACCCCTTTCCTAGCACACACCGTACAGAGAGGCCATGGTGGAAGATACCGGCTGCATCTGGTAGGCATGCCACCTGGTCCGGGGGCATGGGTGTTTCCGGTTGGAGCCGAGGGGGTAGCTCCCCTAGTTGCACACGTTATAAATTTGTGATCCCATGCTAGTCGAGGTTGTAGCCTCCCCACTTAGAGTTTCGCTTGACGAGTGTCGTGGGTGATTCCAGACACCGGTAAGTTAGGCTGGTGTGTGTGGTCAGGTGTGTTTTCGATTAAAAGACTGTAGACGGAATTAGTTCCGATGGACTAAAGGAATCCGTTGCTCGTGGGTAATGAGTACACCCTCTGCAGAGATTATGTCTATTCGAATAGCCGTGTCCATGGTTAAGGACTACAGTCTGGGATGGGTCAAGTGTCGGTCTTCGGAGGAAAGATTGCTAAACCAAAACATGGATCATGACTTGTGACTCATGATGATTATGATTACTGTTATTATGGACTAACCATTTACATTATTTGAATATCCCTGGGACGGTTCTACCTCCTGGATATTCACTGTTATTGTTCTCATATAAGCCCTTTATGTGGTGTGCTACGTCTTGAGCTTGCGTTGGTTTTCCCCGAAGAGGAAGGGATGATGCAGCAGAGTAGCGTAAGTATTTCCCTCAGTTTTTGAGAACCAAGGTATCAATCCAGTAGGACGCCATGCTCAAGTCCCTCATACCTGCACAAAACGATAGCTACTCGCAACCAACGCGATTAGGGGTTGTCAATCCCTTCACGGTCACTTACAAGAGTGAGATCTGATAGATATAATATTTTTGGTAAAGATGCAAAGTAAAAGTAAAAGCAAAGTAAAAAAGCAAAGCAATATTAAAGTAATGGAGATTGATATGATGAGAATAGACCCGGGGGCCATAGGTTTCACTAGTGGCTTCTCTCAAGAGCATAAGTATTCTACGGTGGGTGAACAAATTACTGTTGAGCAATTGACAGAATTGAGCATAGTTATGAGAATATCTAGGCATGATCATGTAATATAGGCATCACGTCCGTGACAAGTAGACCGAAACGATTCTGCATCTACTACTATTACTCCACTCATCGACCGCTATCCAGCATGCATCTAGAGTATTAAGTTAAAAACAGAGTAACGCCTTAAGCAAGATGACATGATGTAGAGAGATAAATTCATGCAATATGAAATAAACCCCATCTTGTTATCCTCGATGGCAACGATGCAATACGTGCCTTGCTTCCCCTTCTGTCACTGGGTAAGGACACCGCAAGATCGAACCCAAAGCTAAGCACTTCTCCCATGGCAAGAACTACCAATCTAGTTGGCCAAACCAAACGGATAATTCGAAGAGACTTGCAAAGATAACCAATCATACATAAAAGAATTCAGAGAAGATTCAAATATTGTTCATAGATAGACTAGATCATAAACCCACAATTCATCGGTCTCAACAAACACACCGCAAAAAGAAGATTACATCAAATAGATCTCCACAAGAGAGGGGGAGAACTTTGTATTGAGATTCAAAGAGAGAGAAGAAGCCATCTAGCTACTAACTATGGACCCGAAGGTCTGAGGTAAACTACTCACACTTCATCGGAGAGGCTATGATGATGTAGAAGCCCTCCGTGATGACGGCCCTCTTCCGACGGAGCTCCGGAACAGGCCCCAAGATGGGATCTCGTGGATACAGAAAGTTGTGGCGGTGGAATTAGGTTTTTGGCTCATGTTCTGATCGTTTGGGGGTACGTGTGTATATATAGGAGGAAGAAGTACGCCGGAGGAGCAATGAGGGGCCCACGAGGCAGGGGGTGCGCCCCCCACCCTCGTGACCGCCTCTTTTGTTCCTTGGAGCAGGGTCCAAGTCTCCTGGATCACGTTCGGTGAGAAAATCATGTTCCTGAAGATTTTATTCCGTTGGGACTCCATTTGATATTCCATTTCTTCGAAACACTGAAATAGGAAAAAAACAGCAATTCTGGGCTGGGCCTCCGGTTAATAGGTTAGTCCCAAAAATAATATAAAAGTGGAAAATAAAGCCCAATATAGTCCAAAACAGTAGATAATATAGCATGGAGCAATCAAAAATTATAGATACGTTGGAGACGTATCAGAAATCCCCAAGCTTAATTCTTGCTCGTCCTCGAGTAGGTAAATGATAAAAAGAGAATTTTTGATGCGGAGTGCTACTTGGCATAATTTCAATGCAAATCTTCTTAATTGTGGTATGAATATTAAGATTAGAAAGATTCAAGACAAAAGTTTATATTGACATAAAAAATAATAATACTTCAAGCATACTAACAAAGCAATTATGTCTTCTCAAAATAACATGGCCAAAGAAAGTTATCCCTACAAAATCATATAGTCTGGCTATGCTCTATCTTCACCACACAAAGTATTTAAATCATGCACAACCCCGATGACAAGCCAAGCAATTGTTTCATACTCTAACTTTTTCAAAACTTTTTCAATCTTCACGCAATACATGAGCGTGAGCCATGGATATAGCACTATTGGTGGAATAGAATGGTGGTTGTGGAGAAGACAAAAAGGAGAAGATAGTCTCACATCAACTAGGCGTATCAACGGGCTATGGAGATGCCCATCAATAGATATCAATGTGAGTGAGTAGGGATTGCCATGCAACGGATGCACTAGAACTATAAGTATATGAAAGCTCAAAACGAAACTAAGTGGGTGTGCATCCAACTTTCTTGCTCATGAAGACCTAGGGCAATTTGAGGAAGCCCATCATTGGAATATACAAGCCAACTTCTATAATGTAAAATTCCCACTAGTATATGAAAGTGATAACATGAGAGACTCTCTACTATGAAGATCATGGTGCTACTTTGAAGCACAAGTGTGGTAAGAGGATAGTAACATTGTCCCTTCTCTCTTTTTATCTCATATATTTTTATTATTATTATTATTTGGGCTTTTTCTCCTTTTTTTATTTTATGGCCTATTTTTATTTGGGCTTCTTTGGCCTCTTTTTATTTATTTTTCGTCCAGAGTCTCATCCCGACTTATGGGGGAATCATAGTCTCCATCATTCTTTCCTCACTTGGGACAATGCTCTAATAATGGTGATCATCACACTTTTATTTTTCTTACAACTCAACAATTACAACTTGATACTTAGAACAAAATATGACTCTATATGAATGCATCTGGCGGTGTACCGGGATATGCAATATGACAATGATGAATGTGTCATGATGAACTAGATGGTGGAAAGTTGCATGGCAATATATCTCGGAATGGCTATGGAAATGCCATAATAGGTAGGTATGGTGGCTGTTTTGAGGAAGGTATATGGTAGGTGTATGATACCGGTGAAAGGTGTGCGGTATTAGAGAGGCTACCAAAGGTGGAAGGATGAGAGTGCGTATAATCCATGGACTCAACATTAGTCATAAAGAACTCATATACTTATTGCAAAAATCTAGAAGTTATCAAAGCAAAGTATTACATGCATGCTCCTAGGGGGATAGATTTGTAGGAAAAGACCATCGCTCGTTCCCGACCGCCACTCATAAGGAAGACAATCAATAAATAAATCATGCTCCGACTTCATCACATAACGGTTCACCATACGTGCATGCTACGGGAATCACAAACTTTAACACAAGTATTCTTTAAATTCACAACTACTCAACTAGCATGACTTTAATATTATCACCTTCATATCTCAAAATAATTATCATGCTTCAATCTTTTCTTAGTATTCAACACACTCAAAAGAAAGTTTCACAAATCTTGAATACCAAGCATATTATTATTAAGCAAATTACCATGCTATTAAGAGACTCTCAAAATAATTTAAGTGAAGCATGAGAGATCAATAGTTTATTTAAAACAAATCCACCACTGTGCTCTAAAAGATCTAAGTGAAGCACATGGAGCAAAATTATAACGCTCAAAAGATATAAGTGAAGCACATAGAGCAAAACTACTTAGCTCAAAAGATATAAGTGAAGCACATAGAGTATTCTATCAAATTTTAATTCATGTATGGCTCTATAAAAAGGTTTGTACAGCAAGGATTATTGTGTCATACTAAGACACAAAGACACAAATAATACAAGACGCTCCAAGCAAAACACATATCATGTTGGTGAATAAAAATATAGCTCCAAGTAAATTACCGATCGAAGTGGATGAAAGAGGGGATGCCTTCCGGGGCATCCCCAAGCTTTGACTTTTTGGTGTCCTTGGATTATCTTGGGAGTGACATGGGAATCCCCAAGCTTAGTCTCTTGCCACTCCTTGTTCCATGATCCATCAAAAGAATTCACCCAAAACTTGAAAACTTCACAACACAAAACTCAAAATAGAAAACTTGTGAGCTCCTTTAGCGAAAGAAAAACAAAAAACCACTTCAAGGTACTGTAAGGAACTCATTCTTTATTTATATTGGTGTTAAACCTACTGTATTCCAACTTATCTATGGATTATAAACTATTTTACTAGCCATAGATTCATCAAAATAAGCAAACAACACACGAAAAACAGAATCTGTCAAAAACAGAACAGTCTGTAGTAATCTGTAGCTAGCGCAAGATCTGGAACCACAAAAATTGTAAAATAAATTGCTGGACATGAGGAATTTATATATTAATCATCTGCAAAAAGAATTAACTAAATATCACTCTTCAATTAAAAATGACAGCAGTTCTCGTGAGCGCTATAGTTTCTTCTTTTTTACAGCAAGTTCAACAAGACTTTCCCCAAGTCTTCCCAACGGTTCTACTTGGCACAAACACTAATTAAACACAAAAAACACAACCAAAACAGAGGCTAAATAATTTATTTATTACTAATCAGGAGCAAAAAGCAAGGAATAAAAATAAAATTGGGTTGCCTCCCAACAAGCGCTATCGTTTAACGGCCCTAGCTAGGCATAAAAGCAAGGATAGATCTAGGTATTGCCATCTTTGGTAGGCAATTCTTCGATGAGGCATCTATTTACCTTAGGAATTTCTTTATTTCTAGTGATTATCAAACTTTTAGGCACAATATTGAAAAATTCATTTGTAGCAATCGGTTCCTTAATGATAGCAAAAATATTAGGATGAATACTTATAGATTTAAGATCTGCAGTTTCCTTAGTAGATGATTCACCCTTATTTTTAGGAACATACATAAGCTTGGCAATTTTAGTAGGGGGACTTGGAGTATTCTTTACGGAAGAAAAAGAGGTTCCCAAGTTTGTAATGATACCCTCAAGTTTATCAATTCTAGTAGAATCTAAGTTTATCTTCTCATTAACTATGGGTCCCTTTTCCTTAATATTTTTCAGAGTCATTCCTACCTTAGATCCATATTGAGTAATTTGATTGTGGATCTTTTTATCTAGATTTTCAATTGATTCAATAGTAGCAACTTTATTTTCAATAATTTCAAGTCTTTGCATAACATGCTCCAAAGTTAACGTGGTTCCATTAACCAAAAGAGGTGGTGAGCCAAATAAATTTAGCATAGCATTATAAGAATCAAAAGTATGGCTACCCAAGAAGTTCCCTCTGGTAATGGTATCGAGGATATATCTATACCAAGGATTAACACCTACATAAAAATTGCGGAGAAGAACTAAGGTAGATTGCTTCCTGGTAGATCTATTTTGAGCATTGCAAATTCTATACCAAGCATCTTTTAGATTTTCTCCCTCCCTTTGTTTAAAATTTAGAACTTCACTCTCGGGAGACAACGGGGAAGATATGAGACTAGCCATGACGACAAGCAAACAAACTAGCACGCGAGCAAACAAGAGGCAAGCGGGCAAAAAGAGGCAAATAGAGAGGGAGGATAGAGAGAGAGGGCGAATAAAACGGCAAGGGTGAATTGGGGGAGAGGAAAACGAGAGGCAAATGGCAAATAATGTAATGCGAGAGATAGGGATTGTGATGGGTACTTGGTATGTTGACTTTTTGTGTAGACTCCCCGGCAACGGCGCCAGAAATCCTTCTTGCTACGTCTTGAGCTTGCGTTGGTTTTCCCCGGAGAGGAAGGGATGATGCAGCAGAGTAGCGTAAGTATTTCCCTCAGTTTTTGAGAACCAAGGTATCAATCCAGTAGGAGGCCACACTCAAGTCCCTTGTACCTGCACAAAACGATAGCTACTCGCAACCAACGCGATTAGGGGTTGTCAATCCCTTCACGGTCACTTACAAGAGTGAGATCTGATAGATATAATATTTTTGGTAAAGATGCAAAGTAAAAGTAAAAGCAAAGTAAAAAAGCAAAGCAATATTAAAGTAATGGAGATTGATATGATGAGAATAGACCCGGGGGCCATAGGTTTCACTAGTGGCTTCTCTCAAGAGCATAAGTATTCTACGGTGGGTGAACAAATTACTGTTGAGCAATTGACAGAATTGAGCATAGTTATGAGAATATCTAGGCATGATCATGTAATATAGGCATCATGTCCGTGACAAGTAGACCGAAACGATTCTGCATCTACTAGTATTACTCCACTCATCGACCGCTATCCAGCATGCATCTAGAGTATTAAGTTAAAAACAGAGTAACGCCTTAAGCAAGATGACATGATGTAGAGAGATAAATTCATGCAATATGAAATAAACCCCATCTTGTTATCCTCGATGGCAACAATGCAATACGTGCCTTGCTGCCCCTTCTATCACTGGGTAAGGACACCGCAAGATCGAACCCAAAGCTAAGCACTTCTCCCATGGCAAGAACTACCAATCTAGTTGGCCAAACCAAACGGATAATTCAAAGAGACTTGCAAAGATAACCAATCATACATAAAAGAATTCAGAGAAGATTCAAATATTATTCATAGATAGACTTGATCATAAACCCACAATTCATCGGTCTCAACAAACACACCGCAAAAAGAAGATTACATCGAATAGATCTCCACAAGAGAGGGGGAGAACTTTGTATTGAGATTCAAAGAGAGAGAAGAAGCCATCTAGCTACTAACTATGGACCCGAAGGTCTGAGGTAAACTACTCACACTTCATCGGAGAGGCTATGATGATGTAGAAGCCCTCCGTGATGACGGCCCTCTTCCGGCGGAGCTCCGGAACAGGCCCCAAGATGGGATCTCGTGGATACAAAAAGTTGCAGCGGAGGAATTAGGTTTTTGGCTCCTGTTCTGGTCGTTTGGGGGTACGTGTGTATATATAGGAGGAAGAAGTATGCCGGAGGAGCAACGAGGGGCCCACGAGGCAGGGGCGCGCCCTAGGGGGGGCGCCCCCCACCCTTGTGGCCGCCTCTTTTGTTCCTTGGAGCAGGATCCAGGTCTCCTGGATCACGTTCGGTGAGAAAATCACGTTCCCGAAGATTTTATTCCGTTTGATATTCCGTTTCTCCGAAACACTGAAATCGGCAAAAAAACAGCAATTATGGGTTGGGCCTCTGTTTAATAGGTTAGTCCCAAAAATAATATAAAAGTGGAAAATAAAGCCCAATATAGTCCAAAACAGTAGATAATATAGAATGGAGCAATCAAAAATTATAGATACGTTGGAGACGTATCATGGTGTCGCGGAGACGCCCGACTGTGGCATGCTTGTTATCCATATACTTTATAAGCCCTTTATGTGGTGTCGCGGAGATGCCCGACTGTGGCATGCTTGTTATTCATTTACTTTATAAGCCCTTTATGTGGTGTTGCCGAGACACCCGACTGTAGCATGCTTGTTATTTAATTACTCTATGAGCCCTTTATGTGGTGTCGCACAGACGCCCGACTGTGGCATGTTTCCTCCTTATTTCCTTTATAAGCCCTTTATGAGACGTCGCTCAGACGCCCGACTGAGGCATGCCTTATATTATTATCTTTTCGAGGCGTCGCTTCGGACACCCGATCGGTGCATTCTATTTCTACTCCCTTATTACATATTCATGTTGTATATGAATAACCTGCTTGCATGCATTATGGATTCTTATTTTGTGACTGATGTTGTGATCATGAAATATTTCGGAGCATGATTATCAATTGTTATATTATACCTGTGTTCATAATGTTTGCGAGTACATTCAAAGTACTCACTGGCTTGTCCCTGGCTATTGTCTTGGCCAGATTTCTTGGAGAGGAGCGTTGCGATGACAGCCCCGGAACCTACGCAATGGTGATAGCAGCCTCGCGAAGATAGGAGTTATCCAGGTCAGCTGTTCCTGTGGGAAATGGAGTCCCATAGACGCTGATGAACCACAAACCGCTTCCGCCATCAACCACTAGAAACCATTTGTTGTACTCATAGGCCAGGATGGTCTTGTACTACACATTTTGTATTTTGCTTGGAGTTTCTGTATCAAGTTGGTGTCTCATCAGCTAACAGTAATCCTGGGGCTGATGAGCACAAGGGCCATTTTCTGGGAAATTAATATCCCGAAAACCGGGTCCTGACAGTGACAGAAGGGGAACCAACACATATGTATCATTGCTACTATGGATACCAATATGGGTCTTGTCTACATCATGTCATTGTTCTTATTGCATTACTCCGTTTCTCCATGAACTTAATACACTAGATGCATGCTGGATAGCGGTTGATGTGTGGACTAATAGTAGTAGATGCAGGCAGGAGTCGGTCTACTAATCTTGGACATGATGCCTATATAATGATCATTGCCTGGATATCGTCATGATTATTTGAAGTTCTATCAATTGCCCAACAGTAATTTGTTTACCCACCATTTACTATTTTTCTTGAGAGAAGCCACTAGTGAAACCTACGGCCCCCGGGTCTCTTCTTTATTATATTTTCCTTCGTGATCTATTTTTATTTGCTTTTATTTTCAGATCTATTAATCCAAAAACCCAAAAATACCTTGATGCAATTTTTATTTATTTATTTTATCTCGCATTCCCGCGAGATCCATTTATCCAATCTACTACAATTTTACCTATCTTTTTACCCATGAGGGATTGACAACCCCTCTCTTACGTTGGGTTGCAAGTATTTGTTCTTTGTGTGCAGGAGCTGTTTATGTGGTATTGCGTGGTTCTCCTGCTGGTTCGATAACCTTGGTCTCATCACTGAGGGAAATACCTACCCTTGTTGTGCTGCATCGTCCCTTCCTCTTTGGGGAATATCGGCATAGTTCAAGCAAACATCAATCCTCAGGTGCTAGCTCCTCAGCATTTCAACATAGGACCCCCATGGTCTCTTCGAGTGGCCCTAGACCAACTTAGGCCAAAAGCCTAAGCTTGGGGGGTACGTATTTCTCACTGCCATTACATTCATGTTCACACATTCCATTTCAGTTGTCGGTGTTCACACTTTTTCATTGTATTATCCTTGTTAAATTTATTTTCTCGCTTTCTTCTTGTGTGTTTGAAAAACTTTGAGAAAATCCAAAAAATATTTCCTGCTTCTATTTGTATTTTCTTCCTATTTTAAATTGTTGTAGCACTAAAAAGAAAAACCCAAAGAGATTTCCTTGTTCTTCTTTTGCTTGTTGGGAGCTTTCCCGTGTAAATAGTTTTTCTTGTTTTGCTTTTCCCTTTTTATTTGCTTCTCGACCTATTTGCTATCCTTCGCATGTACTAAGCGGGAATTCTGCTTGCGCATCAAAAACCTTGAACCCAAGTTATTCCAGATGAGTCCACCATACCTACCTATATGCGGTATTACACTACCGTCCTAAGTAAATTTGCATGTGCCACCTCTAAAAACTTCAAATAAATATCCTTTTTGTGTGTCTGGATTGTTCATAGAGCGACAGGAGGCAGTTGGTATCTTCCATGCTAAGCGGTTTAATCTCATGATGAGTGTTTATTCACTCGTCATTGCACGAGAAGGGGCGGTAATAGGGATTCCCAGTCCCTAATTGCAAAAAGAAAAGAGCTTACAAATAATCAAACAAAAACTCCTACAGAGTCATAACCTTTACTTTATCGCTTGGGAACCTCCACTAATGTGTTTAAAATGGAAGATATTGATAACTGAGGGTCACGAAGTAAACAAGAAGGGTGCACCTCTCAAAAGTTTCATTTACCTATGTTTTTAAAACTTGAGCTCTGGCACCTCTACAAATCACTGCTTCCCTCTGCGAAGGGACTATCTATTTATTTTTATGTTGTGTCATCACCTTCTCAAATAAGCGCCAAAACCTGAGAGCACTGATGGCATGCTCATGCATTGTGTGTAGCTAATGTTGGTTGCATCATGACTGGATCTTTTCTACCATGAATTACAATGTTCAGTCGCTGCTTGAACTTTGGGGGTGCTCTGCATTTATGTTTTGCGGTCTCAGAAAGGGCTAGTGAGATACCACTATTGTCATATTATATCATGGTTGTTTTGACAACGTGTTGTTGTTTGAGATATCTTATTATTGCTCGCTGGCTGATTATGTCATTGATATGAGATTAATATAATTTTTAAGATTTATTGTCAACATGCTTAGTTATAATCTTGGCCGAAAACCTGGGTGCTATTTAAGCTTATTTATGCAAACAAGAGGAAAAGAGTCTGTAAAAGTTTTCCTTTTTCACTTTTAGTTTATCAACTGAATTGCTTGAGGACAAGCAAAGGTTTAAGCTTGGGGGAGTTGATACGTCTCCGTCGTATCTACTTTTCCTAACGCTTGTCCTCTTGTTTTGGACTCTAATTTGCATGATTTGAATGAACACTAACCTGGACTGACGTTGTTTTTAGCACAACTACCATGGTGTTGTTTTTGTGTAGAAATAAAAGTTCTCGGATTGGAACGGAACTTTGCGAGGAATATTTATATGAATAAAGATAATTTCTGGAGCCAAGAACCACCGGAGGGGGGCACCTGGGTGGGCACAACCCAACAGGGCGCGCCCAGGTAGGTTTTCCCCACCTGGTGGCCCCGCGGACTCTAAAACTGACGCTATAAAATCCTATTTTCCAAAAAAAATTAGGGAGGAAGAATTATCTCGTTTCGCGATACGGAACCGCCGTCACCTCCTGTTCTTCATCAGGGAGGCCAGATATGGAGTCCGTTTGGGGCTCCGGAGAGGGGGATCTTCTGTCTTCGTCATCACCAACCCTCCTCCAACGCCAATTCCATGATGCTCTCCACCGGGAGTGAGTAATTCCTTCGTAGGCTCACTGGTCGGTGAGGAGTTGGATGAGATTCATCATGTAATCGAGTTAGTTTTGTTAGGGATTGATCTCTAGTATCCACTATGTTCTGAGATTGATGTTGCTAAGACTTTTCCCTGCTTAATGCTTGTCACTTTGGGCCTGGGTGCCATGATTTCATATCTGAACCATTTATGTTATCACCATTATATCTATGTTCTAGATCTGATCTTGCAAGTTATAGTCACCTACTACATGTTATGATCTGGCAAACCTGGAGTGACAATAGTCGGGACACTTCCCGGTGATGACCGTAGTTTGAGGTTCACCGTGTGTTAATGCTTTGTTCCGGTTCTCTATTAAAAGGAGGCCTTAATATCCCTTAGTTTCCAATAGGACCCCGCTGCCACAGGAGGGTAGGACAAAAGATGGCATGCAAGCTCTTTCCATAAGCACGTATGACTATTTACGGAATACATGCCTACATTATATTTATGAACTGGAGCTAGTGCCGTATCGCCCTAGGTTATGATTGTTATATGATGAATATCATCCAACAAATCGCTAATCCAATGCCTACAATTTTCCTACATATTGATCTTGCTAAGTTACTACTGCTGCTATCACTATTGTCACTGCTACAAAACTATTACTATCATTGTTACTGTTATTGTTGTTGCTACTGAAGGAAATATGCCCTAGAGGCAATAATAAAGTTATTATTTATTTCCTTATATCATCATAAATGTTTATTATTCATGCTAGAATTGTATTAACCGGAAACATAATACTTGTGTGAATACATAGACAAACAGAGTGTCACTAGTATGCCTCTACTTGACTAGCTCGTTGATCAAAGATGGTTATGTTTCCTAACCATAGACATGAGTTGTCATTTGATTAATGGGATCACATCATTAGGAGAATGATGTGATTGACATGACCCATTCCATTAGCTTAGCACCCGATCATTTAGTATGTTGCTATTGCTTTCTTCATGACTTATACATATTCCTATGACTATGAGATTATGCAACTCCAGTTTACCGGAGGAACACTTTGTGTGCTACCAAATGTCACAACATAACTGGGTGATTATAAAGGTACTCTACAGGTGTCTCCAAAGGTACATGTTGGGTTGGCGAATTTCGAGATTAGGATTTGTCGCTCTGATTGTCGGAGAGGTATCTCTGGGCCCTCTCGGTAATGCACATCACTTAAGCCTTGCAAGCAATGCAACTAATAAGTTAGTTGCAAGATGATGTATTACGGAACGAGTAAAGAGACTTGCCAGTAATGAGATTGAACTAGGTATTGAGATACCGACGATCGAATCTCGGGCAAGTAACATACCGATGACAAAGGGAACAACGTATGTTGTTATGCGGTCTGACCGATAAAGATCTTCGTAGAATATGTAGGAGCCAATATGAGCATCCAGGTTCCGCTATTGGTTATTGACCGGGGATGTGTCTCGGTCATGTCTACATTGTTCTCGAACCCGTAGGGTCCGCACGCTTAACATTACGATGACAGTTTCATTATGAGTTTATATATTTTGATGTACCGAAGGTTGTTCGGAGTCCCACTATGCATGTGCGACGATAAATTCCACACTTAGCTCATTCTGCACACGTCCATTTTCCATTATGCATGTCATTATCTTCATATACTTTCACAAGCATAGTGGATTGTCATCATAAGTTGAAGTGGATCTCCACAAGTACAACCTGCCATGTGCATTTGCAATCCAAAAGCAAATTAACTCATATGCACATCTTCAGGGGAGCCCTTGCAACTTATGAAGACAATTCCTTATCCTTTACAATTTCATAGATTATATTCCCCGTTGAAAACTTCAACTAGTTTGTCATCAATCACCCAAAAGGGGGAGATTGTAAGTGCATCTAGTGCCACCCCTAGTTGGTTTTGGAGTATTGACGACAAACCTAGTTGAGGGACTAATATGTTTGTGAGAATTGCAGGATAACACAGGTAGAAGTCCCTCATTGATTCGGTTTTACTACCAGAGATGACCCCTAAAAATGTATGAAGACATTGAAGTCAAAGGTGGTATATGAAGATATTCACATTGAAGACTATGACAAGAGAAGACACTATATGAATCCTATGGAGCTCGAAGACTTAGATCTTTCGTAGTTCTTTTTCTTTTGTGTTGAGTCATAGGAACCACCGTACCGTTAAGTGGGGTCCAAGAGAACCAGTCAGAATGACTGAAGTGATGCCTAAACCAAAAACCTATGTCTTCGAGTGAAGACTATGAGAGCGAATCTTGTCCAGAGTCAGACAAGTCAGCTTTGCTTGTAGCCCAAGTAAAGTTGTCGTGTGAGTTTGAAATCTGACCGTTGGAACACGTGTCAGTTCCTTAGTGACCCAGGGTCATTTCGGACAAATCAGGTCGGGTTGCCAAGTGGCTATAAATAGTCCACCCCCTACAACCATAAACGGTTAGCTGCTCAGATTGAAAGTATGGCTTTTGTCGTTTGAGAGCAACCCACCTCGAAGCCTTTGAGAGAGAATTCCTTGCGAGGATAAAGCCCTAACCACCAGAGCCAGAGAGAATTGGGCATCACTTAAGTCTTCTTGTCTGTGTGATCTGAAGACTTATTACACTTGAGGACTGTGCATCCTCCAGCCGGTTAGGCGTCGCGTTCTGAGCATCCAAGAGACATTGTGGATTGCCGGTGAACGAAGTCTATGAAGGTTTGGGAGTCTACCTTGAAGACTTACCAGAGTGATTGGGCGAGGTCTATGTGACCTTAGCTCAAGGAGAATACGGTGAGGACTGGGTGTCCTGAGCTGCGTGTTCAGGACTGGGTGTCCAGGACTGCGTGTCCTAAGGTTTAAATACCTAGCCGCTCCAACCAGACGTACAGTTGTCACAGCAACTGGAACTGGTCCAACAAATCATTGTCTTCAACGAGTCACTGGTTTCATCTTCACTTCCCTACTTACTGTTACTCCTTGTGAAGTCATTGTATGTTTGCACTATCATTTGTCTTCACTGAGTGACTGCGTGTTCTGTTTGGCTTCACAATATCTTCCTACCTGATCCTTACTACCTAGCTGCTATTAGTCTTTGTGCTTTCACTTCATTGAATACTTGACTATGGTTTGCCTAGTGTAGTCTACCTTCCGCTGCATGGTAATAGGTTTAATTTTATCGTTTGTCTTCAAAACTTCTATGTTCTGAAGACTTTCATAAAAATCGCCTATTCACCCCCCCCTCTAGTCGATATAACGCAGTTTCAATTGGTATCAGAGCAAGGTGCTCCCTTGTTCTGTGTGATTCGGTTTAACCACATGGATTTTTAGCTATGTCGACTGCAGGGATAATTAAAGTCTCCATTGTGTGCCCCGTCTTCGATGGAATTGAATATCCCTACTGGAAGAATAAGATGTGCATGCATCTTGAAGCCATTGACGTCGACCTATGGTATGTCGTCGAGAACGGCGTTCCCAAGGCTGGAGAAGGTGTCACTGTTGCTGATGTCAAGAAATTCGTTCAACTGGACTCTGCTGCCAAGAATATCATCTGTGGTCATCTGACCAAAGGACAGTATGGCCGTGTGAGTGCTTTGAAGACATCCAAGCTGGTCTGGGACTGGCTCTCCAAGGTCAATGAAGGCATCTCAACCCAGAGAGATCAGAGAATCAGTGTCCTTCGCAACCTCTTCAACCGCTTCAAGCGAAATGACAATGAGAATGTCCAGCACACATTTGACCGACTCACTGACATCACAAATGAGCTTCAAGCCCTCGGCGCCACTGAGATTACCAAACACGAAGTCGTCAAGACGCTGCTGAGATCACTTGATAGTTCATTTGACATCCTGGCCCTGATGATTCAAGAACGTCCTGATTTCAAGACACTCGATCCGTCTGACATACTTGAGAGGCTCAACACACATGAGTTTCACCTTTCGGAGAAAAAGAGATATCTACGGTCCAAACTATGGGCGAACTCGTGCCTTGAAGGCAAAAGCTGTCTCCTCATCTGAAGAAGAATCTGACAGCAGTTCTGATGATCCTGAAGACATTGGAAGGGAACTTGCTATGCTTGTCAAGAAGTTCCAAAAATTCACCAAGAAGAAAGGCTTCAGAAAGTCTTCCCGATCAAGTTCAAGGAATGATGAAGCTCCTGCTCATGACTACAAGAATAAAACATGTCACAAGTGCAAGAAACTTGGCCACTTCATCTCTGAGTGTCCACAGTGGGACAATGAGAACAAAAAGAAGAAGAAGAGCAAGGAATATGACTCTGAAGACAAGAAGAAGAAGAAGAAGAAGAAGAAGAAATACTCAAAGTCTTCTTCCAAGTCTTCCTCAAAGTCTTCATCACACAAGAAGAGCTCATCTCGCAAGGCACGTGCGTTTGTTGGCAAGGAAATGGATTCAGAGGAGGAGTCTGCTTCTGAGGAGGCGGAGGTGGAGTCTGAGGAGGAATCCGACTCGGGCGTCGCAAGTCTGGCTACAGCATACGTTGCCAAGTCCATCTTCAACACTGAAGACAATGACTTCATCACCGACACCGATGCAAATGACAAGGACTACTGCGCTTCTACCTACTGCTTCATGGCACGTGGTGCCAAGGTAAACACACGCACTACTCACTATCAAACATCTAGTGACGATGACTCTGATTGTGGTTCAAAACCTAGCTACAAAACACTTGCTAAAATTGCAACTGAACAACAGAAAGCTATGGAACATATTCAAAAACTGTTAGACAGAAGCGATGATCTGTTAGGTGCTGAAATGACTCGATCTGAATCCTTAATTGAAGACATAAAAAATCTTCACGTTAAGTATAAGGAACTTGAAAGTCGTCATGAAACTCTCTCAACAACTCATGAAAAGCTTTCCTATGATTATCTTCAAAGGAAGCAAGATCTTGAGAAATTGAGAGCGGTTCATGAAGATCTTCAAACGGAAAATGAGTCACTTCGCACCAAACAGATCAGTCCCGCTCAGGAAGGATTTGAACCACCATGTCTTAAATGCATTGAGCGTGATAATGCTACTTCTGTTGCTGAATGTTCTATTGCTACTGCTGTTGCAATATCTTCAACTGTTGATGTGGTAACTAACCCCTCTGCTGAGGATACCACCGCTATTGCTGATGAGAATGCTAGGTTGAAGACATTGCTTGAAACAGGGATGTACAAAAGTCTTAAAGGGCATCAGACGCTATGTGATGTCCTGAAAAAGCAGATTCTGAACCGAAACCCTAGGAAAGAGGGTGTAGGGTTCGTAAGGAAAATGAATGCAGATGGCTCTTACTGGAAACCTGAGCAGTACCCCAAAACCATGTGGGTTGCTGCAAAGGAACCTTCAGCAGATCCATCCAATCTATCTGGCTTCACTTGTGCTAACCCCATTATCATTGATGAATCCTTTGATGCAAACTATATACTGTTTAAGAATCAGAATGGTGAAGTGTTTGCCAGGTACATTGGTACTAACTGCAGGAATGGACCGCCTATGAAGAAGATCTGGGTTCCAAAAAGGTGTCTGGAGAGTCTTCCTATGAATGTCATCATGACACCTCACGTGAAGAAGACAAACATTAGACCAAAGGCTTCATACGGTCCAAAGGCTTCATACAGACAGAGGACTCACCTGAGTCGCACTAACGCAAATGTTTTGTAGGGAAACCATACTCACGCATATGAATATGAGAGCGGTTCATCAAACCGCCATGTTCATAAGACCAAGAACTATTCTGCTTATTCTTATGAGTACTATTGTCCGCCTGCAAGACTGTTTGCTAAGGCTTCAAAGCCAAAATTCTCATATGATGCACTTAGACTTATTGCTTCTAAGCCGCCCTTGATGTGGGTGGCTAAGAAAGCTTAACTCTCTTTTGCAGGGAAAGGTCTCCAGCAGAAAACCAAAATCGTCTGACGCTATTGCTGGGGACCTTAAACATCTTGTAGGGCGTAAGATCAAATGCCCAAATGGTCTTACTATGTACTTCATACCTGAATCGCTTGCTACTCTCCCTATTAGTCCTAACCTGGATCTAAGCTTTCATAACCCACTGGTTCGTCAAATGGTTTTGCTTCACAATGCTCTTGGTGAAGCCTATCCCCCTAACTGCACTGTAGGGTATGACACCAGCGTCTTCAGAATGGATTATTGACAGTGGGTGTACAAATCACATGACTGGCAAAAGAAGTCTTCTTATGGACTCAACCTTACGTCCATCCGACAAGAGCCACATCACATTTGCTGACACTGGTAAAAGTAAGGTATTGGGTCTAGGTAGAGTTGCAATCTCAAGGGATCAACACATGGATAAAGTCATGCTTGTTGAATCCCTTGGCTTCAACTTAATGTCTGTCTCAATGCTTTGCGATTTGAACATGATCGTAATATTTGGAAAATATCGTTGCCTTGTACTAATGGAATCTGACAAGTCTCTAGTGTTTGAAGGGTATCGAAAAGATGATTTGTACATGGTAGATTTCTCAGCAGGGCCACAGCTTGCAGTATGTCTTCTAGCAAAGGCTTCAGAATGCTGGCTCTGGCATCGGAGGCTTGGACATGCTGGCATGAGGAACCTCCACACCCTTGCGAAGAAGAAGCATGTCATAGGCATCGAGGGCGTCAAGTTCAAGAAAGACCACTTATGCGGTGCCTGTGAAGCAGGGAAGATGATGAGGGCCAAACATCCCTCGAAGACAATCATGAATACTACTCGACCCTTCGAACTGCTTCACATGGATCTTTTCGGTCCCACTCATTACTCAACTCTAACTACTACTGCTTGCCTCTATGGCTTCGTTATTGTTGATGATTATTCTAGATATACTTGGGTGCACATAATCCTTTACAAGACTGAAGTGCAGGATGTCTTCAGACGCTTCGCCAATCGAGCTATGAACAATTTTGGCGCCAAGATAAAGCACATCAGAAGTGACAATGGCACTGAATTCAAGAACACTGGCCTTGATACATATCTTGATACCTTGGGCATCACACATGAATTCTCAGCCCCGTACACGCCACAGCAGAATGGCGTCGTCGAACGCAAGAACAGAACACTAATTGAGATGGCCAGAACGATGCTAGATGAATACAAGACCCCAAGAAAATTCTGGCCCGAAGCCATTGATACTGCATGCCATACAATCAATCGTGTTTATCTTCACAAGCTACTGAACAAGACATCTTATGAGCTCCTTACTGGCAAGAAGCCAAATGTCAGTTACTTCAGAGTATTTGGCACAAGGTGTTGGATCAAGGACCCACATCACACCTCAAAATTTGCACCAAAAGCACATGAGGGTTTTATGCTTGGATATGGAAAGGATTCGCACTCCTACAGAGTCTTCAATCTCTTTCATTACAAAGTGGTTGAAACAGTGGATGTGCGGTTCGATGAGACCAACGGTTCACAAAGAGAGCAGCTGCCAAATGTGCTAGATGAAGTTCCATCCAGTGAATCAATCAAGCTAATGGGAACTGGAGAAATTATACCTTCTGAAGCTCATCCTGAAGAAGAACTTATCATTTCAGCACCTGATCAACATGAAGACAATGCTCAGCCTGAAGACATTCCTTCCAACAACGACAATGAACAGCAAGAGCAAAGTCTTCGCCCTGTACATCCTCACGTTGCCAATGAAGTGCAGATTGAAAGAATAATTGATAGCATCAATGCACCTGGTCCACTCACTCGTTCAAGGGCAACTCAGCTAGCAAATTTCTGTGGGCACTTCGCATTCGTCTCAATAACAGAACCCAAGAAAGTTGAAGAAGCCTTCATGGAACCTGAATGGATTCAAGCTATGCAAGAAGAGCTTCAACAGTTTGAGCTGAATAATGTATGGGAACTGGTTAAGCGTCCTGATCCACGGAAGCACAATATAATAGGCACCAAATGGATATATCGCAACAAGAAAGATGAGCATGGTCAAGTTGTCAGAAACAAAGCTCGTCTCGTTGCTCAAGGATATACTCAAGTGGAAGGCATTGACTTCGATGAAACATTTGCTCCTGTGGCTAGACTTGAAGCCATACGCATACTGCTGGCCTATGCAAATCATCATAACATACTTCTATATCAAATGGATGTGAAGAGTGCCTTTCTCAATTGCAAGATTGAAGAAGAAGTGTATGTTGCACAACCGCCTGGCTTTGAAGATCCAAAACATCCTGACATGGTATACAAGCTCAACAAGGCACTGTATGGCCTCAAACAAGCCCCTCGGGCCTGGTATGACACACTCAAATACTTCCTGAAGAGCAAAGGCTTCATACCTGGTTCCCTAGATCCCACTCTTTTCACGAAGACATATGATGGTGAACTGTTTGTGTGCCAAATATATGTGGATGACATTATCTTCGGCTGCACCAATCAGAAGTACAGTGAAGAGTTTGGATATATGATGCAAGAGCAATATCAGATGTCCATGATGGGGGAGCTGAAGTTCTTCCTTGGTCTTCAAATACGACAACAACGCCATGGCATCTTCATATCTCAAGAGAAGTATCTCAAAGATTGCCTGAAGAAGTTCGGTATGCAAGACTGCAAAGGCTTCACAACACCAATGCCAGCCAAACATCATATGGGTCCTGACGACAATGGTAAAGAGTTCGATCAAAAGGTATACCGCTCCATGATTGGTTCTTTACTTTATCTATGTGCATCTAGGCCAGATATTATGCTTAGTGTTTGCATGTGTGCTCGATTTCAAGCGGCACCAAAGGAGTCGCATCACTTAGCTGTGAAGCGAATTCTTCGATATTTGGCTCACACCCCAACTCTAGGATTATGGTATCCAAAGGGCTCAGAGTTTGATCTGGTTGGATTCTCGGATGCTGATTATGCTGGTGACAAAGTTGATCGCAAGTCTACATCAGGCACATGTCACTTTCTGGGACGATCACTTGTATGTTGGTCTTCAAAGAAGCAGAACTGTGTATCTCTCTCCACTGCTGAATCTGAATACATTGCTGCCGGATCTTGCTACGCTCAGCTTCTGTGGATGAAGCAAACACTCAAGGACTATGGCATTCATCTGAAGCAAGTGCCACTTTACTGCGACAACGAAAGCGCCATCAAGATTGCCAACAACCCAGTTCAGCACTCGAAGACAAAGCACATTGAAATTCGTCATCACTTTCTCAGAGATCATGTTGTGAAGGAAGACATTGATATCATACACGTCAACACTGAAGAGCAATTGGCAGATATCTTCACCAAGCCCTTGGATGAGAAGAGGTTTTGCAAGTTACAGTGTGAGCTAAATATCCTGGAATCCTCAAATGTCCTGTGATCAGGCACACATCCTAACCCTTATGCATATTGATGACTTAGATGTGCAACACACGAAGTAAAGTATATCTTCAATCAATGAAGACATACATTCTAAGTGTGAATACATTAATGTGGAATTTGACTTCGGAGCGCCACGATAATTGTGCGTCGTGTCTGGGTCTAATACTTCCTATACGGTGGGTAACGCCACCACCAAATGTTCTATTTTGAAGTGTTTCACTCATGGCATTACCTTGCAATGTCTTCACATTTGGTTTGGCTTCGATCTCAACATATTTTCATGATTATCTTCACTATGTTGATTATAGATATATATATATATATACTAGTGTTCTGTCCTCTACAGCATTCACTTATAGCTATGTCTTCGTGTTGAATCTTTTGAACTAAGTGAATGTGATCGGACCCTAACCTCTCTATGCTTTCTATCTCAAACTCTATCTCTCCAAGTCATATGCATTCTATTGAAACTGTCGAATGTCTTCTCTGCGTCCTTGTCAGCAGAAGATACAGAGACAACCATTAAGTCCGTTTTCAATGCTCATTCCTCCACATGAAATCCGGAGAAGTAGGAACGACCACCCGACAATCCAGGCGTGCGTGGGACGTGGAACAAACCCCAAAATTCCGCATACTGGCCACGTGTTCCTCAGATGCGAATCGCCAGGGGCACCTGTGTAATAGCACAGTGCCGCCCCTGTACCTATAAATACACACTCACAGCGGTCATTATCTCCTCTTCCACCCTCACACGAACCCTAGCGCCGTCACTAGCCCTCGACGATGCAGGCGACGAAGCGCTTCGCTGCCGCAACCTCTCCGACGTCGTCTTCACGCCGACCGCGAACATCGTCCTCTCCGTCGTTGCCGTAGGTGTCCTCCGTCGCCAAGTTAGGGCACGGAAGATCGAACTGCTCGGCCTCATCTTACACTCCGTCTAGCAGTTCTTAGTGTGGTAAATAAAACTTCCTCTTTTTACAGCACCATTGATCCTATGGATTTGTCACTTTCTACCACAAGCAGTTTCTGTTCACACAAGCTAGATCTCTCTCATACTGCATCTCATAACATGCCTTGTATATTCACTTGTGCTTCACAAAGTAGTTAGATTCCTCACTTGTACTGATCTGTGGATTCGTACAAATCTGGAACCAACTTCTTATCTATGAGTGAATGTCTTCGCACGATGAGGTCAATGTCTTCTAAACTGATTTATCTTCAAAATCTTCTGAGAATGCATATGACCTCTTCCCCTTCCCTCGCACCTTAATGCTGTCATAGGTACATGTCCGTGGGAGAATCATTTGGTTCTCATAGTCTGCGTTCATTTGCAGAATTCTTACAGCATCACATAAATTCTCCCGAAGCCAGTTCCTGTTGGTCCAGCAAACGAAAACCTTTGAAGCCTTTGAACGTCTTGAAGCCTTTCAAGTTAAAGTTTATGGCTTCAGAGAAAGCAGCAAGGAAGGGTGGCAGAAAGCGTCGTGGTGAGACCTCCAGAGATCTGCCAGATGAACTCTCAGAAATGTACAAGACAGATCCTGAAGAGGATTACAGTCAGTGCAAGACCCGAATCCAATGGATTCGAAGATATTGGGCAGAACAATGGTTCAAATACAGATTTGTGACCCAGGAGTATGCTGAGAAAAACGCCATCAAGAGACCATGGGGAGACATCCTATTCAAGAATCTTCTGCCCAGGTCCAGAGATGAAGCCATTGCTCAAGGCTTCTATCCATGCATGGTCCGTGGACCACAGCCTGCTGATGCACACTCGTCGTCACTGCTATGGTGTCGTGACGACAATCTGTTCAAGCACAACTTCCAGTTTGCTCAGAACTCAGCGAAGCAGAACAAGAAGACTTTTGGGTTAGACTTCAACCCTGGTCCCTCATCTCCAAGGGCAGATGGCACATGACATGCAGAACCCAATGTCATCGGTCCTTTCGCCAACTTTGAAGGCCTCATCACCTACATCTTGGTTCAAGGGACTGCAGTGAATGAGCCTGCAGCTGACACTGAGTCTGATGACGCGCCTGCAGTGCCGAAGCCAAAGCAGTTGAAGAAGCCAAAAGCTTCAAAGCTGGCCCCTTCACCAAAAATCTCAAGGGCGAAGCCATTGGCAAATGCACCTCCTGAAGACAGTGTGCAGTCTGAAGACTTATCACGCATCTCCAAGCCCCAGAAGGCCAAGATGCCTCTGTCTCACACTGGCAAAGAGCTAACAGCTGCTGCCATTCTGTGCAATGACGACATTGATCTGTCAAGTGATGAAGATCTTGCAGATGACGCTCTTGAGCAACTCATCAAGAGCAAAGAAGAAGCAGAAATCTTCAATGATCTGCCTCTCTTTGATTTCACCATCATCCACAACTTCATTGACGAGTGGTTTGACACGCCAAACATCAGCTTTGAAGATCTGCAGCTACCCATTGGCCTCAGTGTCGCCTTCCAAGGCGCCATTGCTTCAGAACTTGCTATTGCCCAGCGCATTGTTGAACTGAAGCAGAAGATTGACTATGAAAAGGCTCAGTTCAAGAAGCATATGGCCAAGCTCAGCGTGCAAGAAGTGAAGAACTTCAAGACAATGATGCATGAGCTCAAGGAAGCCTTTGTGAAGAAGCGTGCAGAAGCTCAGGGTTCGCGTGAGCGCATGAAGACTCTGGCTGACAGATGTGTGCAAGCCTATAATGAGGCTGAGAAGCACAAGGCACTTGGGCGTCCTGGCATCGATCCTAGGATGGCCACAAAGAAGAAGAAGAAGCCTGCTACGGCTGAACCTGATGCACCAAGGCAAGAAGCAGTTCCGATTGTCTTCCCAACTAGACTGACTGGCTCGAAGCCAAAAAGCCGGTCAACAGCTTCAGAGCTCAAGAAGACAAGGACTGCTGAGGCTGAAGCCAGGAAGAGGAAACACTCTGAAGCCTCTCCTACTGCCCCCTCCAAGAAGAAGAGGAAGACCAAGAAAGCTCGGGCTGCTTCCACAGAGCCCTTGATAGTTGAACCCATTTCTATGGTCTATCCTGAAGCTGAACGACAACTGACAATTCATGAGCCTGCTTCCACAGAGGCTCATGAAGCTGAAGACATTCCAGCAGCTGATCCCATCGCTGCTGAAGACATTGGTCAACATGACAATGTAGAAGATGGTGCAGTCCTTCCTCAGCATGAAAACAGCGAACTCATCAGCATTGGTCGTCCACTGACGCCAATTGCACAGGATGCTTCATGGACGGATCGCCCACAAGAGGAAGAAGACTATGAGGCCCAGCCCACTCCAACTCCACAGGCGTCGTCTGCGTTCCGCAGGCTTCACAAAGGTCCAAGGCCTCAAGTCTCTGCTGAAGACATTCCGGCTGCATCAGCCGCAGAAGAAGGAGTCCCACAAGATCCCACTCCCCTGTCCCACCAAGAAGCAGTTCTCCAGGAGAATGTGCTTGTGACCGCCCTCCAGCTAGTCAAGTGGAGGATGAAAATCGTGAGGCTGCCACAACCACCAATGAAGCTAATGTGGAGCCCTCCCCAGCAAAAGCTTCAGAAGACAGCGAAGCCACTGATCCCGCCACTTCTGCTCCTGAGTCTGCTGCCGGTCCTGGAAACCTTGGAAGGAGCCAAGTGCTGATGCAGGACCTGGAAACCTTGGCAGTCTTGGGATTGGCTTCTGGACCTGAGGCCTATGCTCAACATGATAGTTGAACTGGGGACCGGTCATTACTGACGAAGAGCATTGGAATGAAGAGCTGCTGCTTCAATTCTATGCCACACTTCACATCAGAGGGTACAGCAGAGATCCGAAGACTTGGGTCCTGGAGTGGATGACTGGCAACGTTCATCACGAAGCCAATGCATTTGACATCATTGAGCTCACTGGCTTGCCCACTCCTGGCGATCTCTTCGAGCAAGGCTGTCAGCTGCATGCTGAAGCTATTGAGAGCATCTTTCAGCGGCCAGAACCTGATATGAGTCAGATGCTCAGCATGATGAAGCCATTGCCCCAAGATGCTGCCAATCCCACAGAGTTCTTCGTTGAAGACCTTGAGTACCTGCCAAGAACTATCTATCACATCATCAGGCGAACTCTCTGGCCTATCAAAGGGCACTCTCCAAATGCCAAGCTTCAGGGTGCAATGAAGACTTTGGTCTTCTATATACTTCATGGCAAATGCTTCAATGCACAGGACTTCTTCATACGCCAACTTGCTGCATCAGGCATTGATCTGTTTGGTTTGAAGTTCTACGCCCCTTGGGTCATGCGGCTGATCAAGCTACACTCCGCCATCTCGTATCAGCCCTCAGCCAGCAACCATCGGATCTTCTTGCCTGACGTGGACATGTCTACTGAAGCCATATATTCTGAGCCTGCCAAGCAACCTCTAAGTCTTCAGAATGCAGAACATCAGAGTTTTACTCAGAACGTTGAAGGAGTTGAAGCAGTTTCTCGGGTGTATCCTTTGGCTGGCACTACACGTGCACCACACCCTGCTTCCACTGAAGCCACTGACAGTGCCACTGCTCCAAGAACCAAGAAGCGCACTCGTGTTCTCAACGACCGAGAGCTTCTTGTGGCTCTACATCAGAAACATGATAGGCATCATGACTGGCTGAAGCGTCAGATGAAAAGCCTCTTGGTGGATGTTAATCGCACTCGAAATCTTGCCACCAAGAATGCTTTCGTTGCCCATGAAACCTGTCGCCGCACATGGAAAGGGCTCACGATGATGTGTTCTGAAGCTGATCTTCAAGAGGATGGCTTCACTGAGAGATTCAAGTTTGACTCCACACCTCCTCGAAGGGTTGTGCTGCTAGGAACTCCATCCCTTGAAGACTCTGAGTTCTCTTCCTCTGCTACCACAGTGACTGCCAGAATTATTGAGGAAGAAGACGATGCTACTTCACCGCCACCTCCTTCAGCACCTCCAAGCTCTTTTGCACCGCCAAACAACACCAACAACCCTGCTACTTCACCTACTCCTCACGGGAACGAGTAGAGGCTCTATGTCTTCAAACCTTTTTGTTCATTACTGACAAAAGGGGGAGAAGCATATGAGATTGATAGTCTTCAAGCGGGTCCATATGGACGGGTGCTACATTTGGTTCTTATGAGTTGTAACACTTAAACTAGATGGTCGTCTGCTACTTATTTGCCACCTTGTTTTGCGAAGATAAATTCCGCATGTGCGACGATAAATTCCGCACTTAGCTCATTCTGCAGACGTCCATTTTCCAATATGCATGTCATTATCTTCATATACTTTCACATGCATAGTGGATTGTCATCATAAGTTGAAGTGGATCTCCACAAGTACAACCTGCCATGTGCATTTGCATTCTCATATGCACATCTTCAGGGGAGCCCTTGCAACTTATGAAGACAATTCCTTATCCTTTACAATTTCATAGATTATATTCCCCGTTGAAAACTTCAACTAGTTTGTCATCAATCACCAAAAAGGGGGAGATTGTAAGTGCATCTAGTGCCACCCCTAGTTGGTTTTGGAGTATTGACGACAAACCTAGTTGAGGGACTAATGTGTTTGTGAGAATTGCAGGATAACACAGGTAGAAGTCCCTCATTGATTCGGTTTTACTACCAGAGATGACCCCTAAAAATGTATGAAGACACTGAAGTCAAAGGTGGTATATGAAGATATTCACATTGAAGACTATGACAAGAGAAGACACTATATGAAGCCTATGGAGCTCGAAGACTTAGATCTTTCGTAGTTCTTTTTCTTTTGTGTTGAGTCATAGGAACCACCATACTGTTAAGTGGGGTCCAAGAGAACCAGTCAGAATGACTGAAGTGATGCCTAAACCAAAACCTATGTCTTCGAGTGAAGACTATGAGAGCGAATCTTGTCCAGAGTCAGACAAGTCAGCTTTGCTTGTAGCCCAAGTAAAATTGTCGTGTGAGTTTGAAATCTGACCGTTGGAACACGTGTCATTTCCTTAGTGACCTAGGGTCATTTCGGACAAATCAGGTCGGGTTGCCAAGTGGCTATAAATAGCCCACCCCCTACAACCATAAACGGTTGGCTGCTCAGATTGAAAGTACGGCTTTTGTCGTTTGAGAGCAACCCACCTCGAAGCCTTTGAGAGAGAATTCCTTGCGAGGATAAAGCCCTAACCACCAGAGCCAGAGAGAATTGGGCATCACTTAAGTCTTCTTGTCTGTGTGATCTGAAGACTTATTACACTTGAGGATTTTGCATCCTCCAGCCGGTTAGGCGTCGCGTTCTGAGCATCCAAGAGACATTGTGGATTGCCGGTGAATGAAGTCTGTGAAGGTTTGGGAGTCTACCTTGAAGACTTACCAGAGTGATTGGGCGAGGTCTATGTGACCTTAGCTCAAGGAGAATACGGTGAGGACTGGGTGTCCTGAGCTGCGTGTTCAGGACTGGGTGTCCGGGACTGTGTGTCCTAAGGGTTTAAATACCTAGCCGCTCCAACCAGACGTACAGTTGTCACAGCAACTGGAACTGGTCCAACAAATCATTGTCTTCAACGAGTCACTGGTTTCATCTTCACTTCCCTTTACTTACTGTTACTCCTTGTGAAGTCATTGTATGTTTGCACTATCATTTGTCTTCACTGAGTGACTGCGTGTTCTGTTTGGCTTCACAATATCTTCCTACCTGATCCTTACTACCTAGCTGCTATTAGTCTTTGTGCTTTCACTTCGTTGAATACTTGACTATGGTTTGCCTAGTGTAGTCTACCTTCCGCTGCATGGTAATAGGTTTAATTTTATCGTTTGTCTTCAAAACTTCTATGTTCTGAAGACTTTCATAAAAATCGCCTATTCACCCCCCCCTCTAGTCGATATAACGCACTTTCACTACGTTCCCCAACAGCTACCACTACTATCAAAGCTATCATATTACTATGCTACTGATCACTTTGCTGCACATAACTAATCTCCAGGTGTGACTGAATTAACAACTCAGTTGCTAATATTTGCAAATATTCTTTGGCTCCCCTTGTGTCGAATCTATAAATTTGGGTTGAATACTCTAGTGTCGGTGTCAAAACCGGCGGATCTCGGGTAGGGGGTCCCGAACTGTGCGTCTAGGCCGGATGGTAACAGGAGGCAAGGAACACGATAAGCAAAAGAAATTGGACTATTTGACATGTCCTGGCCAGGGGCAGGCCGCGGAATTGTATTAAAAAATAGGTATACTGCTCGTAATAGAGACCACCTGGGAGTTCCATAATGCGGCGTGGCTTGTATGCTTTCCTGGATCTTGCATCATTTGTGCGGCAGTTGAATTGCCGAACGGGTCATCCGAAGTATGGAGTCCTGAGAGTAAGAGAAAAAAGAAAAAAGAAAAAAGGAATCCGGTAGCCCCTGGTGCGGTTTAAGCCGTATTTCGGGCGTGCCGTGATAGTGCCCCTTCCCCTGTGCCCATGGTATTTCAAGAGCGTAGTTATGTACGCGAAGTACTGGTTTCGCTATATCGCGAGGGCTAGGGTAGGGGCCGCATTGCTACACTAGCTCAGAATGTGCCAGGCGGTCTTGTTGTAGGGTACTCCGGGCGCGCTTGACAGTGTCCGGCTTTTTGAAGGCCGAGCTGGAGAACTGCCTAGAGAGGCTGCTTTGTACTTCTGGTGCGAGCACTGCCGTGTGCTCCTCCGTTCAGAGGGAGCGTTCGGTGTTCCCATTAACCGTGATTACTCCTCTAGGGCCTGGCATCTTGAGCTTGAGGTATGCATAGTGCGGTACCGCGTTGAATTTTGTGAATGCGGTTCGCCCGAGCAGTGCGTGATAGCCACTACGGAACGAGACTATGTCGAAGATTAACTCCTCGCTTCGGAAGTTATTCGGAGATCCATAGACCACTTCCAGTGTGACTGAGCCTGTACAGTTGGCTTCTACACCCGGTATGACGCCTTTAAAGGTCGTTTTCGTGGGCTTGATCCTCGAGGGATCTATGCCCATTTTTCGCACTATATCCTGGTAAAACAGGTTCAGGCTGCTGCCGCCGTCCATGAGGACTCTTGTGAGATGGAATCCGTCAATGATTGGATCTAGAACCAATGCGGCGAAGCCGCCGTGACGGATGCTAGTGGGGTGGTCCCTTCGATCAAAGGTGATCGGGCATGAGGACCATGGGTTGAACTTTGGGGCGACTGGCTCCATCGCATATACGTCCCGTAACGCACGCTTCCGCTCCCTCTTGGGGATGTGGGTTGCGTATATCATGTTCACCGTCCGCACCTGCGGGGGAAATCCCTTCTGTCCGCCGTTGTTCGGCGGCCTGGGCTCCTCCTCGTTGTCGCTATACAGCCCCTTGTCTTTGTTTTCGGCTCTTAACTTGCATGCCTGCTTGAACACCCAACAATCCATGTTGGTGTGATTGGCTGGCTTTTCGGGGGTGCCATGTATCTGGCACAAGCGGTCGAGTATTCGGTCCAAACTGGACGGGCCCTGAGTATTTCTTTTGAATGGCTTTTTCCGTTGACTGGATTTGTAGCCTCGGAATCCGGCATTAACTGTCGTATCCTCGTTGATGTCGCTGTTAACACGGCACTTTTGTTTGTTCCGACGCAACCTATCGCTTTTGTCCTTGGTATTCGATTTACCAGGGTTCTTGGTTAAATTGTTGCTGCGAGCTAGCCAGCTGTCTTCTCCCGCGCAAAAGTGGGTCATGAGTGTCGTGAGGGCTGCCAAAGATTTCGGCTTTTCCTGTCCCAGGTGCCGGGCAAGCCACTCGTCACGGATATTATGCTTGAAGGCCGCTAAGGCCTCTGCGTCCGGACAGTCGACTATCTGGTTTTTCTTTGTTAGGAACCGTGTCCAGAATTGCCTGGCCGATTCCTCTGGCTGCTGAATTATGTGGCTTAGGTCATCGGCGTCCGGTGGTCGCACATAAGTGCCCTGGAAGTTGTCAAGGAATGCGGCTTCCAGGTCCTCCCAAGAACTGATTGAGTCTATTGGCAAGCTGTTAAGCCAATACCGGGCCGGTCCCTTAAGTTTGAGTGGGAGGTATTTGATGGCGTGTAGATCATCACCGCGGGCCATGTGGATATGAAGGAGATAATCCTTGATCCATACTGCAGGATCTATTGTGCCATCGTACGATTTGATGTTTATGGGTTTGAAGCCCTCAGGGATTTTATGATCCATTACTTCATCTATGAAGCATAGTGGGTGTGCGGCGCCTCTGTATTGGGCTATATCACGACGCAGCTCGAAGGAGCTTTGTCTGTTGAGTTCGGCCCGGCCGGATTTATTGCATCCGGAGTGACGATCACCGTCACGTGCCGTGGGGCGCCTGCGCGATCCGTAGATCGATATTGTTTGCCTTGCCTTGTCCTCCAGTATGTCGCGCAGGTCGGGCGCATTTTCCCGTGCCTTAGTATGCTTGACGCGGCGTCGGGACATGGCTTGAATGGAGGGCCAAGAGGCCTCTCTGTCGCGGCCATGAGGTGGCCGGTCGGCCATGTCATGCGCTGGTGATGTAGGTGCTTCCTCCTCTAGTCAGGGTAGCAACCTGCGCTTTGGGTAACTCTTGGAGGGGTGTTCGAGTTCATACTCTTCGGCCGCAAGGACTTCAGTCCATCTGTCAGCTAGCAAATCCTGATCAGCTCTAAGTTGTTGCTGCTTTTTCTTGAGGCTTCTTGTCGTGGCCATAAGCCTGCGTTTAAAACGCTCTTGTTCGGCGAGATCCTCTGGCACGACGAACTCGTCATCGTCGAGGCTTGCCTCGTCTTCGGAGGGAGGTGTATAATTATCGTCCTCAACCTCTTGGTCCGCCGCCCTCTCGTGAGGGCTGGCTTCTCTGTCCTCCTGCGCCGAATCTTGCTGGAGGGGGTGTTCTTCGGCGCTATCCGGAGTAATATTATCTCCCATGCCGGAATCACCGTTTTTGCTTTGGCGGGATTTAGAGCGGCGCCGCTGACGCCGGCGCTTGGGCTGTTTCTTAGAGGTATCGTCCCCCGCTGTTCCGTCGCCATCTCCATCCTTTGGAGTGTCCACCATATATATGTCATATGATGAGGTGGCCTTCCAGCGCCCTACAGGTGTTGGTTCTTGTTCGTCTCCTGCATCGTCATCCATGCCGTCGATGTCTTCGGAGTCGAAGTCAAGCATGTCGGTTAAGTCATCAACAGTGGCTACGAAGTGGGTGGTGGGTGGGTTTTGAATTTCTTCATCGTCCGTATCCCAACCTTGCTGACCGTAGTCCGGCCAGGGCTCTCCTGATAAAGAGAGAGACTTTAGAGAATTCAGGATGTCGCTGAAGGGCGAGTGCTGAAAGATGTCCGCGGCGGTGAACTCCATTATCGGTGCCCAATCGGATTCGATCGGCAGGGGCGCGGAGGGCTTGGAGTTCGGAGAGGAATCCGGCTCCTCGGAGTCACGGGCCATGCGGAGTGCGGGGCTGGAGCTCGGCTCGATCGCCTCTGAGATCGCAGCCCCTGAGGTAGCGTCCAACCGCTGATCCTTGATCGGCGCAGTAGGCTCCGAATCAATGGTCGGAACCGATGCGTGTGCGGCCTCCAAGGCGATGTTCAGCGGCAGAGCTATATCATGCCCATCGAGACAGTGTGGCGTGCTTGGCTGTGGCTCGAATCCGTCGAAGATCAAGTCCCCGCGGATGTCAGCCGTGTAGTTTAGGCTTCCAAACCTGACCTGATGGCTAGGGGCGTAGCTTTCGATCTGCTCAAGGTGGCCAAGCGAATTGGCCCGCAGTGCGAAGCCGCCGAAGACGAAGACCTGTCCGGGGAGAAAAGTCTCACCCTGGACTGCATCGTTGTTGATGATCGAAGGAGCCATCGGGCTTAAAAGCGACGACACAGAGGAACTCTCAATGAAAGCACCAATGTCGGTGTCAAAACCGGCGGATCTCGGGTAGGGGGTCCCGAACTGTGCGTCTAGGCCGGATGGTAACAGGAGGCAAGGAACATGATGTTTTACCCAGGTTCGGGCCCTCTTGATGGAGGTAAAACCCGACGTCCTGCTTGATTAATATTGATGATATGGGTAGTACAAGAGTAGATCTACCACGAGATCAAGGAGGCTAAACCCTAGAAGCTAGCCTACGGTATGATTGTTGTATGATGAAGTTGTCCTACGGACTAAAACCCTCCGGTTTATATAGACACCGGAGAGGGTTAGGGTTACACAAAGTCGGTTACAATGGTAGGAGATCTTAAATATCCGCATCGCCAAGCTTGCCTTCCACGCCAAGGAAAGTCCCATCCGGACACGGGATGAAGTCTTCAATCTTGTATCTTCATAGTCCTGGAGTCCGGCTGAAGGTATAGTCCGGCTACCCGAACACCCCCTAATCCAAGACTCCCTCATCTACCCTCGAAAATTGTTGCGATCCCCTATACTTGTGGATTATCAGTGACAACGGGGTATCATATTGATTCACTTGATGTGTGTTTTGGCACTCAACTCGCGGATTCCGGATGTGACATTGGGGTAATCTATGCATAGGGGTTGATGCACATTCTTGTCTTTGTTTCTCTAGTAGAAATCTTGGGGCACTCTTTGAGGTTCTTTGTTTTGGATTGAGCATTTGATTCTGAAATTGTTTGGTGCATATCATATAATCTACTCACTAGAACTCACAGTGACATTGGAGTATCTAGGTGACATTAGAGTTGGTTGATGTGTATCATATGGTGTTATTTTAGTACAAACTCTTAGATAGATCAACCGGAAAGGATAACTTGGTGTTATTTTAGTACGAACTCTTGGATAGATCAATCAGAAAGGATAACTTTGAGGTGGTTTTGTACCCTACAAATAATTTCATCTTATATTCTCCGCTAGATAAGAACTTTGGAGTGATTCTTCATCGCACATTGAGGGATGGTTATATGATCCAATTATATTAGCATTGTTGAGAGATTGCACTAGCGAAAGTACGGACCATATGCCTCATTTTCAAGCATTGCAATACCGTTTGTGCGCACTTTTGTTACTTGCTTACCTTGCTGTTTTTTATTGTTCCTATTACAAAAATCAATATCTACTATCATTACTACACTTGTATCAAGATCTCTTCACCGAACTAGTGCACCTATACAATTTGCCATTGTATTGGGTGTGTTGGGGAGACAAGATATTTCTTGTATTTGGTTCCAGGGTTGTTTGAGAGAGAGCACCTTCATCCTACGCCTCCCACGGATTGATAAACCTTAGGTCATTGATGTCTGCGAGACTACGTCAGTATTTCCCCAAAGAGGAAGGGATGATGCAGCACAACGACGGTAGGGATCATGAGGGTAGTAACCTTGTTCAATGATTCTCCAAAGATGGGTTGAGTTGTGATTCAAATGAGACTTGATAAGAAAAACCCAATTAGCAAAATCATCCTTCACAAGCTTAGGAGGAGGACCAAGGTTGTTAATATGAGGTGTGGAGACTGGTCCTCCATAGACCGGGGGAGGCGCAACCATGGCATGGATGACCGTCCCATCCTTACCATGAGGGGAGGAAGTTTGAGTACTTTTAGCTGCTTCCTTACTGGAGTTGGCCTTGGACTTTGATGTCGTGGGATTAACTGATACGTCTCCAACATATCTATAATTTTTAATTGTTCCATGCTATTATATTATCCATCTAGGATGTTTTATATGCATTTATATGCTATTTTATATGATTTTTGGGACTAACCTATTAACCTAGAGCCCAATGCTAGTTTTTGCTTTTTTCCTTATTTTTGAGTTTTACAGAAAAGGAATACCAAACGGATTCCAATTTACGTGTCAATTTCTGATGATTTTTTTGGGACCAAAAGAAGCCCCCGAAGTAAAAGAGTTGGGCCAGAAGAGTCCTGAGCCATCCACGAGGGTGGAGGGCGCGTCCTACCCCCCTGGGCTCGCCCCCCTATCTCGGGGATGACTTGGAGACCCCCCTGACGTGAGACTGGCGCCAAAAATTCCTATAAATACAGAAACCCCCGAAAAGAAACCTAGATCGGGAGTTCCGCCGCCGCAAGCCTCTGTAGCCACCAAAAACCAATCAGGACCCTATTTCGGCACCCTGCCGGTGGGGGGATCCATCACCGGTGGCCATCTTCATCATCCCGGCACTCTCCATGACAAGGAGGGAGTAGTTCACCCTCGGGGCTGAGGGTATGTACCAGTAGCTATGTGTTTGATCTATCTCTCTCGTGTTCTTGATATGGCATGATCTTGATGTACTGCGAGCTTTGCTATTATAGTTGGATCTTATGATGTTTCTCCCCCTCTATCTCCTTGTGATGAATTGAGTTTTCCCTTTGAAGTTATCTTATCAGATTGAGTCTTTAAGGATTTGAGAACACTTGATGTATGTCTTGCATGTGCTTATCGGTGGTGACAATGGGATATTCACGTGATCCACTTGATGTATGTTTTGGTGATCAACTTGCGAGTTATGTAACCTTATGAACTTATGCATAGGGGTTGGCACACGTTTTCGTCTTGACTCTCCGGTAGAAACTTTGGGGCACTCTCTAAAGTTCTTTGTGTTGGTTGAATAGATGAATCTGAGATTGTGTGATGCATATCGTATAATCATACCCGTGGATACTTGAGGTGACATTGGAGTATCTAGGTGACATTAGGGTTTTGGTTGATTTGTGTCTTAAGGTGTTATTTTACTACAAACTCTAGGGATATTTGTGACACTTATAGGAATAGCCCATTGAATTGATTGGAAAGAATAACATTGAGGTGGTTTCGTACCCTACAATAATCTCTTCGTTTGTTCTCCGCTATTAGTGACTTTGGAGTGACTCTTTGTTGCATGTTGAGGGATTGTTATATGATCTAATTATGTTATCCTTGTTGAGAGAACTTGCACTAGTGAAAGTATGAACCCTAGGCCTTGTTTCGACGCATTGCAATACCGTTTGTGCTCACTTTTATCACTTGCTACCTTGCTGTTTGTATATTTTCAGATTACAAAAACCTATATCTACCATCCATATTGCACTTATATCACCATCTCTTCGCCGAACTAGTGCACATATACAATTTACCATTGTATTGGGTGTGTTGGGGACACGAGAGACTCTTTGCTATTTGGTTGCAGGGTTGTTTGAGAGAGACCATCTTCATCCTACGCCTCCTACGGATTGATAAACCTTAGGTCATCCAATTGAGGGAAATTTGCTACAGTCCTACAAACCTCTGCACTTGGAGGCCCAACAACGTCTACAAGAAGAAGGTTGTGTAGTAGACATCAAGCTCTTTTCTGGCGCCGCTGCCGGGGAGGTTAGCGCTTGAAGGTATATCTTTAGATCTTGCAATAAAATCTTTTAGTTTGTTGTTTTATCACTATTTTAGTTTATAAAACAAAATTACAAAAAATGAAATTGAGGTTGCCTCATATGCTTCATCTTTTTAATGTCTTTCGCGAAAATAAGGATTCCTATAATTGTGCCAAGTGTTAGAAGAAGAATGCATTAAAAAAATGGCACTAAATCTTTGAATGATGAGCATGATTGCAATGTTGTTAGTATGAATTCCTTGAATATCCATGATGCTAATGATATGCAAAGCCACAAGCTTGGGGATGCTATGTTTGATGAAGATGATATTTTTAGTCCCCCAAGTATTGATGAGAAAATTTATTATGATGATAGCGTGCCCCCTATTTATGATGATTATTGTGATGACATGTATGCTATAAAGAATAATGATATCCATGAAACTTGTCATCATGATTTTACTTTCAATTGGATTATGCCTCACATGATAGTTATTTCGTTGAGTTTGCTCCCACTACTATTCATGAGAAGAAATTCGCTTATGTGGATAGTAATAAAAATTATATGCTTGTAGATCATGAAAAGAATGCTTTATGTGATGGTTATATTGTTGAATTCATTCATGATGCTACTAAAAATTATTATGAGAGGGGAATATATGCTTGTAGGAGTTGCAATAATATCAAGTTTCCTCTCTATGTGTTGAAAATCTTGAAGCTATGCTTGTTTTACCTTCCTGTGCAAGTAGATTCTTGTTCTCATAAGTTGTTTTCTCACAAAATCCCTATGCATAGGAAGTGGGTTAGACTTAAATTTCCTAGTCATATTCTTCATGATGCTCCCATTATGTTTCAATTCCTATCTTTTATATGAGCATCATTGAAATCATCATGCCTAGCTAGAAAGGCATTAAAGAAAAGCGCTTGTTGGGAGACAATCCAACATTTATACCTACTGTTTTTGTGTGTTCACATGATTATGATATTGTGGTAATCATGTTTTATAGCTTTTGTTTCAATAAAGTGCCAAGTAAGACCTTTGGGATGGCTTACGGTGATAGTTGATTTGATCTTGCTGAAAATAGAAGCTTTTGTGCCCAGGAGATTAGTTTTAATTTTTAGTAGAAGCGCGATAAAATACTTATTTTTTTGAAGAGGATTAATAAACAAATTTCCTAGGGCTTCCTAATTTCTCAGGATTTTTGCAGTGACAGAAGTATTCGAGAGTTACAGATTACTACAGACTATTCTGTTTTTAACAGATTTGGTTTTCGATGCATAGTTTGCGTGTTTTCTAGTTTCTATGGCTTATATTGCTTAATATAAATTGTAGAAATGTTATGGTACCATAGGAATCATGTGAGAAAAAATTATGAATCTTGTCTTGACAGTACCTAAGTGGTTATTTGCTTTCTTATACTAACGGAGCTTACGAGTTTTCTGTTCAGTTTTGTGTTGTGAAGTTTTCAAGTTTTGGGTAAAGTTTTGATGGACTACGGAATAAGGAGTGGCAAGAGCCTAAGCTTGGGGATTCCCAAGTCACCCCCAAGTTAATATTCAAGGAAAACCAAGAGCCTAAGCTTGGGGATGCCCCGGATGGCATCCCCTCTTTCGTCTTCGTTCATCGATAACCTTACTTGGAACTATATTTTTATTCACCACATGATATGTGTTTTTCTTGGAGCGTCATTTTATTTTATTAGTATTTTCTTGCTTCTATTTAGAGTAATTTATTTCATCTTTTTTAGTTCAATAAAAAGGTCAAGTATAGCCTTTACCATGCTTATTTTTCAAGTCCTTATGTTGCTGTTTTAGAAAACAGAAAGTTTGTTGTCATGTTTTGAATATTTGTGAATAGTCAGAACATGATACAATCTTGAAATTTTTAAAAAATGAGTAACAACAAATTATCTATAGTGTGGTAATTTTTCAGAATTTTTGGAGTTAAAGAAGTATGATTCCTCTTGCATTCTTTACAGACTATCCTGTTTAGACAGATTGTTGTTATGTTTGCATATGTTTGTTTGTTTAATGATTCTATTTGAGGATAGGACTATTAAATATGCAGAGGAACTTAGTATGCAATGTCAAATTATAATTTTAGTGATTTTCTACAATAGAGAATGATAAGGTTTTGCGTTGATTTATACTAACTTATCTCACGAGTTCTTGTTGAGTTTTGTGTGCATGAAGTTTTTAAGATTCTAGGAAACTATGATATGAGAGGAATTAAGGAGGCACAAAAGCTCAAGCTTGGGGATGCCCAAGGCATCCCTAATTAATATGTCAAGAAGTCTCAAGCATCTAATATTGGGGATGCCCCGGTAGGCATCCCACCTTTCTTCATCAACAATTATCGGTTAGCCTCAGTTGAGCCTAAGTTTTTGCTTCTTCACATGATATGTGCTATCCTTGCAATGTCATTTTTTTCTTTTTTTCTTGTTGTTTGAATAAAATACCAAGATATTAAATTCTTAAATGTTGGAGAGTCTTCACATAGTTGCATAATTATTCGACTACTCATTGATCTTCACTTATATCTTTCGGAGTAGTTTGTCATTTGCTCTAGTGTTTCACTTATATCTTTGTAGAGCACAACGGTGGTTTTATTTTGAATAAATAGATGAACTCTCATGCTTCACTTATATTATTTTGAGAGTCTTTTAGAACAGCATGGTAATTAGTTTTGGCTATAAAATTAGTCCTAATATGATAGGCATCCAAGAGGGATATAATAAAAACTTTCATATAAAGTGCATTGAATACTATGAGAAGTTGATTCTTTATGATTGTTTTGAGATATGAAGATGGTGATATTAGAGTCATGCTAGTGAGAAGTTGTGAATTGGAGAAATACTTGTGTTAAGGTTTGTGAGTCCCGTAGCATGCATGTATGGTGAACCGTTATGTAACGAAGTTGGAGCATGAGATATTTTTTGATTGTCTTCCTTGTGAGTGGCGGTCGGGGACGAGCGATGGTCTTTTCCTACCAATCTATCCCCCTAGGAGCATGCGCGTAGTACTTTTTTCGATAGCTAATAGACTTTTACAATAAGTATGTGAGTTCTTTATGACTAATGTTGAGTCCATGGATTATACGCACTCTCATCCTTCCACCATTGCTAGCCTCTCTAGTACCGCACAACTTTCGCCGGTACCATAAACCCACCATATCCTTCCTCAAAACAGCCACCATACCTACCTATTATGGCATTTCCATAGCCATTCTGAGATATATTGCCATGCAACTTTCCACTGTTTCATTTATTATGACACGCTTCATCACTGTCATATTGCTTTGCATGATCATGTAGTTGACATTGTATTTGTGGCAAAGCCACCAATCATAATTCTTTCATACATGTCACTCTTGATTCATTGCACATCCCGGTACACCGCCGGAGGCATTCATATAGAGTCATATTTTGTTCTAAGTATCGAGTTGTAATTCTTGAGTTGTAAGTAAATAAAAGTGTGATGATCTTCATTATTAGAGCATTGTCCCATGTGAGGAAAAAAATAGAAAGGCCAAAAAAAAAGAGAAGGCCCAAAAAAACAAAAAAACAAAAAAATGAGAGAAAAAGAGAGAAGGGGCAATGCTACTATCCTTTTACCACACTTGTGCTTCAAAGTAGCACCATGATCTTCATGATAGAGAGTCTCCTATGTTGTCACTTCCATATACTAGTGGGAATTTTTCATTATAGAACTTGGCTTGTATATTCCAACGATGGGCCTCCTCAAATGCCCTAGGTCTTCACGAGCAAGCAAGTTGGATGAACACCCACTTAGTTTTCTTTTTGAGCTTTCATACACTTATAGCTCTAGTGCATCCGTTGCATGGCAATCCCTACTCACTCACATTGATATCTATTGATGGGAATATCCATAGCCCGTTGATACGCCTAGTTGATGTGAGACTATCTCCTTGTTCTTGTCTTCTCCACAACCACCATCTATTCCACCTATAGTGTTATGTCCATGGCTCATGCTCATGTATTGCGTGAAAGCTGAAAAAGTTTGAGAACATCAAAAGTATGAAACAATTGCTTGGCTTGTCATCGGGGTTGTGCATGGTTTGAATATTATGTGTGATGAAGATGGAGCATAGCCAGACTACATGATTTTGTAGGGATAAGCTTTCTTGGGCCATGTTATTTTGAGAAGACATAATTGCCTTGTTAGTATGCTTGAAGTATTATTATTTTATGTAAATATTAAACTTTTGTTTTGAATCTTATGGATCTGAATATTATTTCCACAATAAAGAAAATTACATTGATAATTATGTTAGGTAGCATTCCACATCAGAAATTCTGTTTTTATCATTTACCTACTCGAGGACGAGTAGGAATTAAGCTTGGGGATGCTTGGTACGTCTCCAACATATCTATAATGTCTGATTGTTCCATGCTATTATATTATCCACCTAGGATGTTTTATATGCATTTATATGCTATTTTATATGATTTTTGGGACTAACCTATTAACCTAGAGCCTAGTGCCAGTTTCTGTTTTTTCCTTGTTTTTGAGTTTTACAGAAAAGGAATACCAAACGGAGTCCAATTGACGTGCCAATTTTTGATGATTTTTATGGACCAAAAGAAGCCCCCGAAGTAAAAGAGTTGGGCCAGAAGAGTCCCGAGCCATCCACGAGGGTGGAGGGCGCGCCCTACCCCCTGGGCTCGCCCCCCTATCTCGTGGATGACTCGGAGACCCCCCCTGACGTGAGACTGACGCCAAAAATTCCTATAAATATAGAAACCCCCGAAAAGAGACCTAGATCGGGAGTTCCGCTGCTGCAAGCCTCTGTATCCACCAAAAACCAATCGGGACCCTGTTTCGGCACCCTGCCGGAGGGGGGATCCATCACCGGTGGCCATCTTCATCATCCCGGCGCTCTCCATGACGAGGAGGGGGTAGTTCACCCTTGGGGCTGAGGGTATGTACCAGTAGCTATGTGTTTGATCTCTCTCTCTCTCTCTTGTGTTCTTGATATGTCAAGATCTTGATGTACTGCGAGCTTTGCTATTATAGTTGGATCTTATGATGTTTCTCCCCCTCTATCTCCTTGTGATAAATTGAGTTTTCCCTTTGAAGCTATCTTATCATATTGAGTCTTTAAGGATTTGAGAACACTTTATGTATGTCTTGCATGTGCTTATCTGTGGTGACAATGGGATATTCACGTGATCCACTTGATGCATGTTTTGGTGATCAACTTGCGAGTTATGTGACCTTCTGAACTTATGCATAGGGGTTGGCACACGTTTTCGTCTTGACTCTCCGGTAGAAACTTTGGGGCACTCTATAAAGTTCTTTGTGTTGGTTGAATAGATGAATCTGAGATTGTGTGATGCATATCGTATAATCATACCCGCGGATACTTGAGGTGACATTGGAGTATCTAGGTGACATTAGGGTTTTGGTTGATTTGTGTCTTAAGGTGTTATTTTACTACGAACTCTAGGGCTGTTTGTGACACTTATAGGAATAGCCCAATGGATTGATTGGAAAGAATAACTTTGAGGTGGTTTCGTACCCTACAATAATCTCTTTGTTTGTTCTCCGCTATTAGTGACTTTGGAGTGACTCTTTGTTGCATGTTGAGGGATTGTTATATGATCTAATTATGCTATCCTTGTTGAGAGAACTTGCACTGGTGAAAGTATGAACCCTAGGCCTTGTTTCGAAGCATTGCAATACTGTTTGTGCTCAGTTTTATCACTTGCTACCTTGCTGTATTATATTTTCAGATTATAAAAACCTATATCTACCATCGATATTGCACTTGTATCACCATCTCTTCGCCGAACTAGTGCACCTATACAATTTACCATTGTATTGGGTGTGTTGGGGACATGAGAGACTCTTTACTATTTGGTTGCAGGATTGTTTGAGAGAGACCATCTTCATCCTACGCCTCCCACGGATTGATAAACCTTAGGTCATCCACTTGAGGGAAATTTGCTACTGTCCTACAAACCTCTGCACTTGGAGGCCCAACAACGTCTACAAGAAGAAGGTTGTGTAGTAGACATCATTAACCATTTGCAAAGGGCCGGTAGAAGTTTTCAACCCCTCAAGGAGTTCTTTAAACATGGACTTGACCTCGGCCGTCATAGACGTCTTAAGTGAAGCCATAGCTTCATTTAAGTCGTCTCGGGTGATTGAGTTCAACTCCACGGCCTCGGGTACTTCTTCAACCCTTTCCCCGTCATCAACCATACTCTTCAGGTGGTAAACCCCTTAATAAAGAGATGAGGCTCTGATACCAATTGAAGGATCGATATGATTGACTAGAGGGGGGTGAATAGGCAACTGCCAATTTTTAACAAACTAAGCTTGCACAAAGTAAAGGTTAGAAGTAACCACAAGTGGAGCCGGTGAAGACAAGGATGTGTTACCAAAGTACCTTCCTTTTGGGGGGAAGTACGTCTCTGTTGGAGCGGCGTGGAGGCACAATGCTTGATACGTCTCCAATGTATCTATAATTTTTGATTGCTCCATGCTATATTATCTACTGTTTTGGACATTATTGGGCTTTATTATCCACTTTTATATTATTTTTGGGACTAACCTATTAACCGGAGGCCCAGCCCAGAATTGTTGTTTTTTTTCCTATTTCAGGGTTTCGAAGAAAAGGAATATCAAACGGAGTCCAAATGGAATGAAACCTTCGGGAACATGATTTTCTCAACGAACAAGACCCATGAGACTTGGACCCTACGTCAAGACACAAAAGAGGAGGCCACGAGGTAGGGGCGCGCCTACCCCCCCCCCCCCAGGCGTGCCCTCCACCCTCGTGGGCCCCCTGTTGCTCCACCGACGTACTCCTTCCTCCTATATATACCTACGTATCCCCAAACGATCAGATATGGAGCCAAAACCCTAATTCCACCACCGCAACTTTCTGTATCCACGAGATCCCATCTTGGGGCCTGTTTTGGAGCTCCGCCGGAGGGGGCATCGATCACAGAGGGCTTCTTCATCAACACCATAGCCCCTCCGATGAAGTGTGAGTAGTTTACCTCAGACCTTCGGGTCCATAGTTATTAGCTAGATGGCTTCTTCTCTCTTTTTGGATCTCAATACAATGTTCTCCCCCTCTCTTGTGGAGATCTATTCGATGTAATCTTCTTTTTGCGGTGTGTTTGTTGAGACCGATGAATTGTGTGTTTATGATCAAGTCTATCTATGAACAATATTTGAATCTTCTCTGAATTCTTTTATGTATGATTGGTTATCTTTGCAAGTCTCTTCGAATTATCAGTTTGGTTTGGCCTACTAGATTGATCTTTCTTGCAATGGGAGAAGTGCTTAGCTTTGGGTTCAATCTTGCGGTGTCCTTTCCCAGTGACAGTAGGGGCAGAAAGGCACGTATTGTATTGTTGCCGTCGAGGATAACAAGATGGGGTTTTCATCATATTGCATGAGTTTATCCCTCTACATCATGTCATCTTGCTTAAGGCGTTACTCTGTTTTCATTAACGTAATACTCTAGATGCATGCTGGATAGCGGTCGATGAGTGGAGTAATAGTAGTAGATGCAGGCAGGAGTCGGTCTACTTGTCTCAGACGTGATGCCTATATACATGATCATACCTAGATATTCTCATAACTATGCTCAATTCTGTCAATTGCTCAACAGTAATTTATTCACCCACCGTAGAATACTTATGCTCTCGAGAGAAGTCACTAGTGAAACCTATGGCCCCCGGGTCTATCTTCATCATATTAATCTACCAATACTTAGTTATTTCCTTTGGCTTTTACTTTGCTTTTATTTTACTTTGCATCTTTATCATAAAAATACCCAAAATATTATCTTATCATATATATCAGATCTCATTCTCATAAGTGGCCGTGTAGGGATTGACAACCCCTTATCGCGTTGGTTGTGAGGATTTATTTATTTATTTTGTGCAGGTACGAGGGACTCGCGCGTAGCCTCCTACTGGATTGATACCTTGGTTCTCAAAAACTGAGGTAAATACTTATGCTACTTTGCTGCATCATCCCTTCCTCTTCAGGGAAAACCAACGCAGTGCTTAAGAGGTAGCAATGCTCCCCAAGAAGCCACTAGGACCACCATATTCTCCTCACGCCCTCGCACAATGCAAGATGTCGTGATTCCACTAGTGGTGCCCTTGAAGGTGTCAACCGGGCATTTACAAACAAAGTTGAGGCTCTCTCCACAACCGAATTGGAGTCTCCCAACACCACCACGGAGTTTCACCACAATGGAATGTGGCTCTGATACGTCCATTTTGCATCATGTTTTCTTATTGTTATTTATGATGTTTTTATGCATAATAATGCTTTCTGGAGTAATTCTAATGCCCTTTCTCTCATAATATGCAAGGTACACACAAAGAGGGAGCATTCCGGCAGCTGGAAATCTGGACCTAGAAAAGCTACGTCAGGCTACCTATTCTGCATAACTCCAAACAAGATGAAACTTTACGGAGATTTTGTATGGAATGTATGAGGAATATTGGAGCCAATAAGTACCAGAGGGGGCCCTCCAGGTGGGAACAACCCACCTAGGCGCGCTAGGGAGCCCAGGCATGCCCTAGTGGGTTGTGCTCACTCAGGCCCACCTCCAGTGCCCATCTTCTGGTATATGAGTCATTTTTACCTAGAAAAAATAAGGAGAAGACTTTCGGGACGGAGCGCCGCCGTATCAAGGCGGAACTTGGGCAGGAGCACTTTTGCCTCCGGTGGAGCGATTCTGCCGGGGGAACTTCCCTCCCGGAGGGGGAAATCATCGTCGTCGTCGTCATCACCAACAACTCTCCCATCTTGGGGAGGGCAATCTCCATCAACATCTTCAATAGCACCATCTCATCTCAAACCCTAGTTCATCTCTTGTGTTCAATCTTGTTGCTGAAACTATAGATTTGTGCTTGTGGGTGACTAGTAGTGTTGATTACATCTTGTAGTTGATTACTATATGGTTTATTTGGTGGAAGATTATATGTTCAGATCCAATATGATATTTAATACCCCTCCGATCTTGAGCATGATTATAATTTGTGAGTAGTTACTTTTGTTCTTGAGGTCACGGGAGAAATCATGTTGCAAGTAATCGTGTGAACTTGATATGTGTTCGATATTTTGATAGTATGTATGTTGTGATTCCCTTAGTGGTATCATCTGAACATTGACTACATGACACTTCACCATATTTGGGCCTAAGGGGATGCATTTTGGAGTAGTTATTAGATGATGGGTTGCAAGAGTGTGACAGAAGCTTAAACCCTAGTTTATGCGCTATTCCATAAGGGACCGATTGGATCCAAAAGTTTAATGCTATGGTTAGGATTTATCCTTAATACTTTTCTCATAGTTGCGGATGCTTACGAGGGGGTTAATCATAAGTAGGAGGTTTGTTCAAGTAAGAACAACACCTAAGCACCGGTCCACCCACATATCAAATTATCAAAGTAGTGAACACGAATCAAATCAACATGATGAAAGTGACTAGATGAAATCCCGTGTACCCTCAAGAACGCTTTGCTTACTATAAGAGACCGTTTTTGCCTGTCCTTTGCCTCAAAAGGATTGGTCTACCTTGCTGCACTTTTTTTGACTATTATCATACTTGCTCGTTGCAAAATATCTTTCTATCAAACTACTATGTTACTTAAAATTTCAGCACTTGCAGACATTACCTTGTTGAAAACCACTTGTCATGTCCTTCTGCTCCTCGTTGGGTTCGACACTCTTACTTATTGAAAAGAGTTACAATTGATCCCCTATACTTGTGGGTCATCAAGGCTATTTTCTGGCGTCGTTGCCGGGGAGTGAAGCGCCTTTGGTAAGTGAAATTTGAACACGAATCGAATCAACATGATGAAAGTGACTAGATGAAATTCCCGTGTACCCTCAAGAATGCTTTGCTTACTATAAGAGACCGTTTTGGCCTATCCTTTGCCTCAAAAGGATTGGGCTACCTTGATGCACTTTTTGTTACTATTATCATTACTTGCTCGTTACAAAATATCTTGCTATCAAACTACTCTATTACTTACAATTTCAGCACTTGCAGACATTACCTTACTGAAAACCACTTGTCATTTCCTTCTGCTCCTCGTTGGGTTTGACACTCTTACTTATCGAAAATATTTACAATTGATCCCCTATACTTGTGGGTCATCAAGGCTATTTTCTGGCGACGTTGCCGGGGAGTGAAGCGCCTTCGGTAAGTGGAATTTGGTAAGGAAATATTTATATAGTGTGCTGAAATTTACTATCACTTGTTACTATGGAAAACAATCCTTTGAGGGGTTTGTTCGGGATATCTTCACCTCGACCGGAACCACAATTAGCTACCCCTCAACCTACTGCACCTACTGAAAATATTGAATATGAAATTCCTTCGGGTATGATAGAACAACTGCTAGCTAATCCTTTATGCGGGAGATGGAACCGAACATCCTGATATGCACTTGATATATGTGGAACAAATTTGTGGATTGTTTCAGCTTGCAGGTTTACCCGGAGATGAAGTTAATAAGAAGGTTTTCCCATTATCTTTGAAGGTAAAAGAAATGGCATGGTATAGGCTATGCGATGATATTGGATCTTGGAATTGGAATCGATTGAAATTGGAGTTTCACCAAAAAAAATTATCCTATGCATCTAGTTCATCGTGATCAGAATTACATATATAATTTTTGGCCTCATGAAGGATAAAGTATCGCTCTAGCTTGGGGGAGGCTTAAGTCAATGTTATATTCATTCCCCAATCATGAGCTCTCAAGAGAAATTATTATTGAGAATTTTTATGCTCAGCTTTCTCGTGATGATCAATCCCTGCTCGATACTTCTTGTAATGGTTCTTTTATGAAGAAGACTATTGAATTCTGGTGGGATATTTGGAAAGAATTAAACATAACTCTGAAGACTGGGAACTTGATGAAGGTAAAGAGTTAGGTATTAAGCTTAAGTATGATTGTGTTAAATCTTTTATGAATACCGATGCTTTTCAAAAGTTTAGCATTAAATATGGACTTGACTCTGAGATAGTAGCTTCTTTTTGTGAATCTTTTGCTACTCATGTTGATCTCCCTAAGGAGAAGTGGTTTAAATACCACCCACCTATTAAAGAAGAAATTAAAGAACTGGAACTAGCTAAAGAAGAAACTATACTTTATAATGTTGAGCCAGTTGTTCCTACTGCTTACATTGAGAAACCACCTTTCCTTGTTAGGATAAAGGAACATGCTAAAGTTTCAACTGTGGTTAACAAAAGTAATATTAGAACACCCAAACTTGATAAACAAATCAAAGTAGAACCTTGTGTTGCTATGGTTAAGGATCTCTTGGAAGAAAATGTTGATGGGCATGTTATTTACTTCTACAATGAAGCTACTAGAATTGCCAAACCCGATAGAACGGATAATCATAGACCCATTGTTGGCATGCCTGTTGTCTCAGTTAAAATAGGAGATCACTGTTATCATGGTTTATGTGACATAGGTACTAGCGTGAGTGTTATTCCCTATACCTTATATCAAGAAATTATGAATGACATAGCACCCGTGGAGATAGAAGACATTGATGTTACTATTAAACTTGCTGATAGAGATACTATATCACCAATTGGGATTGTTAGAGATGTTCAAGTCTTGTGTGGGAAAATAAAATACCCTACTGATTTTCTTGTTCTTGGTTCCCCACAAGATGACTTTTGTCCCATTATCTTTGGTAGACCTTTCTTGAACACCCTTAATGATAAAATAGATTGTGAGAAACAAATTGTCGGTGTTAGCTTTGGTGATGAATCTCATGAGTTTAATTTTTACAAGTTTAGTAGAAATCCTCATGAAAAAGAATTGCCTAGTAAGGATGAAATAATTGGTCTTGCTTCTATTCTTGTGCCTCCTACTGATCCTCTAGAACAATATATGCTAGACCATGAAAATGATTTACATATGCATGAAAGAAATGAAATAGATAAGAGTTTCTTTGAACAACGTCCTTTTCTTAAACACAATTTGCATATTGAAACTCTAGGAGGTCCTCCTCCACCTAAAGGTGATCCTATGTTTGAATTAAAACAATTGCCAGACACTTTGAAATATGCTTATCATGATGAGAAGAAGATACATCATGTTATTATTAGTGCTAACCTTTCAGAACATGAAGAAGAAAGATTGTTGAAAGTTCTAAGGAAGCACTGAGCTGCTATTGGATATACTCTTGATGATTTGAAGGGCATTAGTCCCACTCTATGTCAGCACAATATTAATATGGAACCTGATGCTAAACCCGTTGTTGATCACCAACGTCGGTTAAATCCGAAGATGAAAGAAGTAGTAAGAATAGAAATATTAAAAATTCTGGAAGCAGGTATAATCTATCCTATAGCTGATAGTAGATGGGTAAGTCTTGTTCATTGTGTCCCTAAGAAAGGAGGTATCACTGTTGTTCCTAATGATAAGAATGAACTTATTCCACAAAGAATTGTTAAAGGCTATAGAATGGTAATTGATTTTAGAAAATTAAACAAAGCAACTAGAAAAGATCATTACCCTTTGCCTTTTATTGATCAAATGCTAGAGATATTATCTAATCTAAGCACACACATTTTTTGCTTCCTTGATGGATACTTTGGTTTTTCACAAATACATGTTTCTCAACCTGATCAAGAAAAGACCACTTTTACTTGTCCCTTTAGAACTTATTCTTATAGACGTATGCCTTTTGGTTTATGCAATGCACCTGCTACCTTTCAAAGATGTATGACTGCTATATTCTCTGACTTCTGTGAAAAGATTGTTTGAGGTTTTCATGGATGACTTCTCCATTTATGGGAAGTCTTTTGATGATTGTTTAAGCAATCTTGATCGAGTTTTGCAGAGATGTGAACAAACAAATCTTGTCTTGAATTGGGAGAAGTGCCACTTTATGGTTAATGAAGGTATTGTCTTGGGTCATAAAATTTCTGAAAAAGGTATTGAAGTGGACAAAGCTAAGGTTGATGCAATTGAGAAAATTCCATGTCCTAAAGATATCAAAGGTATTCGTAGTTTCTTAGGTCATTCTGGTTTTTATAGGAGATTTGTCAAAGACTTCTCTAAAATTTATAGGCCTCTTACATATCTTTTGCAAAAGGATATTCCTTTTGTTTTTATGATGATTGTTTATAAGCCTTCAAAACACTCAAGAAAGCCTTGATTTCTGCACCTATTGTTCAACCACCTGATTGGAACTTGCCTTTTGAAATTATGTGAGATGCTAGCGATTATGTTGTTGGTGTTGTTCTAGGACAAAGAGTCGATAAGAAACTAAATGTTATTCATTATGCTAGTAAAACTCTAGATAGTGCTCAAAGAAATTATGCTACTACTGAAAAATAATTTCTAGCAGTGGTGTTTGCTTGTGATAAATTTAGATCTTACATTGTTGATTCAAAAGTAATTGGTCACACCGATCATGCTGCTATAAAATATCTTAAGGAAAATAAAGATGCTAAACCTAGACTTATTCGATGGGTTCTCTTGCTACAAGAATTTGAGTCACATATCACTGATAGAAAAGGAGCAGAGAACCCCGTAGCTGATAACTTGTCTAGGCTTGAAAATGTGCTTGATAACCCACTACATATTGATGATAGTTTTCCTGATGAGCAGTTAGCTGCGATAAATATTTCTCATAACACTCCTTGGTATGATGACTATGCTAATTACATTGTTGCTAAATATTTACCACCTAGCTTTACATACCAACAAAAGAAAAAAATCTTCTATGATTGAAGACATTACTTTTGGGATGACCCACATATTTATAAAGGAGTAGATGGTGTTATTAGCGTTGTGTACCTGAGCATGAACATGGAAAAATCCTACGGAAATGTCACTCCGAAGCTTATGGAGGGCATCATGCTGGAGACATAACTGCTCACAAGGTATTGCAATCTGGATTTTATTGGCCTACTCTTTTCAAGGATGCTCGTAAGTTCATCTTATCTTGTGATGAATGTCAAAGAATAGGTAATATCGGTAAGTGTCAAGAAATGTATATGAATGATTCACTCGTTGTTGAACCATTTGATGTTTGGGGATTTGATTACATGGGACCTTTTCCTTCCTCTAATGGGTATACACATATTTTGGTTGTTGTTGATTATGTTACTAAGTGGGTAGAAGTTGTTCCAACTAGTAGTGTTGATCACAACACCTCTATTAAAATGCTTAAGGAAGTTATTTTCCCAAGGTATGGAGTCCCTAGATATTTAATGACTGATGGTGGTTCGCACTTTATTCTTGATGATTTCCATAAAATGCTTGCTAAGTATGATGTTTACCATAGAATTGCATCACCTTATCATCCTCAGTCTAGTGGTCAAGTTGAACTTAGCAATAGAGAAATAAATTAATTCTGCAAAAGACTGTCAATAGGTCCCGGAAGAATTGGTCTAATAAATTAGATGATGCACTTTGGGCTTATAGAACAGCATACAAAAATCCTATGGGTATGTCTCCTTATAAAATGGTTTATGGAAAAGCTTGTCATTTGCCTCTTGAGTTAGAACATAAAGCATATTGGGCAATTAAAGAAGTAAACTATGATTTTAAACTTGCCGGTGAAAATAGGTTATTTGATATTATCTCATTAGATGAATGGAGAACCCAAGCTTATGAAAATGCCAAGTTATTTAAATAAAAAGTTAAAAGATGGCATGATAAAAGACTCCAAAAGCGTGAGTTCAAAGTTGGAGTATATGTTCTTTTGTACAATTCTCGTTTTAGATTCTTTGCAGGAAAACTCCTCTCCAAACGGGAAGGACCCTATGTTATCGAGGAGGTATATCGGTCTGGAGCTATCAAAATAAATAATGTCGAAGGTACTAACCTGAAGGTTGTTAATGGGCAATGAATAAAACATTATATCTCAGGTACGCCCATTAATGTTGAAAGTAATATTATCCAAACTATGACACCAGAAGAACACATAAAAGAGTCCTTCCGGAACACTCCAGAATCGTTAAAAAGAGGAGGTACGTGATACGGTAAGTAAACAGACTCTGAAAAATCCGCAAAAATATTTTCTGTCAGTTTTGGAATATAACAAAAATTAGGAAAATAAGAAACTTCCACGAAGTGCACCCTGGTGGGCACAAGACACTAGGGCGCGCCTGGCAAGCCAGGCGCGCCCAGGTGGGTTGTGCCCACCTCAGGTACCTTCCGGACTCTGTTTTTTCTACAGCTTGCTTGTTTCCCAACATAAAATATCTTTATATACCCCCCGAACCTATTGATCACCGTATCGCGGAGAAATCTTCTGTTTTCTTTTCCTTGTTGTTTTCTGTCAGATCCCATCTACCATGGCCGCTTCAAGCTCCTCCAAGGACAAGTTCTTCAAGAACGTCATCAACCCATATTTGCGGGAGGTGGTGAAGCACCCTCGGGTCATCCAGATGCATGAGGGGGTGCTCCACATCCGCGATGTGCAAGGTCCCAAGGGGACGGGAACTGTGGAGGCCCGGCTTGAAGCTATGGAGCGGGAGGTCTTCCGGTACAAGGGGATGGCGGAGCATGGACTCAATGCCAATCACCTCATGATCACGGACCTTACTTGTGATGTCAAGGTGGATGGCAAGTCCATGAAGGACATTGTCTTCATCCTCAACGAGCAAATCAACTTCCTCCAAAGCCAGATCTACGATCTCAAAAACCAAGTCTTGGAGTGTGAGGCAAGGTCTAAAGGTATGAGTTTGGCTGCCAGTTGCAGGACCCGTGAGACTCAGTCTTCCTCTTATGATGGTGGACCTTTGCCGTTGAAACCCAGGGAAAAGATCTCTACTTCATCACCACCACCTTCTTCATCGCCAAAAGAAAATTGAGTATCGGGTATGGGCACTCCCCTTGGCTTCCGCCAAGCTTGGGGGAGGTGCCCCGGTATCGTATCACCCCACTATCTTTTGCCTTTACTTATTTTAGTTCGATCCATAGTTATCTTTTGCTTTAGATTAATAAACATTTAGTTTGATCCTTTCTTTTCGAGAGTTTTCTTAGTGATCTATCCTTGTAATCGTGTGCGAGATATATAATAAAGTTTAGTTTGAGTTTTTGCTTCCTTTACTTTCATGTTCCAATAAAAAGAAAGGAAATAAATGACAAAGATAATATGCTAATCTTATGGTAGTTGATGACACCACATAAGGAAAAGTATAAGTAGAAAAAGATATTAGATATTGAAAAACATAGCATTGGTCAATGATGCAACTCATGAAAGAATTAATAAAGGAAGAGAAGATTCACATATAAATACACTATCCTATAAATCTTTTCTGATTGTGAGCCCCCATCAAAGTATTATATGCCAAAATTGTTCACGTTGGACAAGGAAGACAACTTGATGATTTATGTTTGTTCATGTTCACATAGAAGTTATATTGTCATAGATCCTTCAACATGTGGTGCTTGCCCCCTATCTTTACTAGCCAAAAATTCCGCACTAAGTAGAGATACTACTTGTGCATCCAAAAATCCTTAAACCCAAATCTTATTTCCAAGTGTCCACCATACCTACCTAAGGATTGAGTCAGATCCTTCAAGTAAGTTGTCATCGGCGCAATAAGACAATAAAAATTGCTTCTAAAAGTGTGAGATCATTTAGTGTAAGAGAAAATTGAGAGTTGTACGAACTTGTGATGGTGAAGAATAAAAGTGACATACTACATAATAAAGGTTGCCATCACAAGGGGTAATACAATGTGTCGTTCTTTTGCACTAAGGGGTTGGGCATACAAACAAATAAGCGCATGGCAACTGTCGGGGATATACCCCGCGGTATGACCCGGCCGGATGTATGACCAGGCCGGACTTGGCGACTCACTAGTGACCTGCCCTGACTTGGCGGCTCACTAAGTTACCCGCCTGGATCTCTCCACTCACTGATGACCCGGCCGAGCCAGTTGACTCATTGGTGACCCGACCGGCGGGTCAGAGGAGCGACAAGACCCGGTGGCCCAATAGACGGTTCATGGAAGGCCAACTCATATTATGGTGGGCCGGCTTAAGAGGAAAGCGTAAGAAATATTCCCTTGTAAAGGAAGCAAGACTAGGACTCAACTTATAGTAGAGTAATCCTAATAGGACTAGTCGTGTAAGCCGCCCCTTCAACATATATAAGGAGGGGCAGGGCACCCCAAGGGGGACAGGTTCCACAAGTTGGACAAGTTAGGGTTAGACAAACAAGTCTATAGCTCTCAAGTTAGAACACTCGTGTAATAGTGATCATCATTATCAATATCAATGAAGCAGGATGTAGATTTTTACCTCCACCGTGAGGAGCCGAACCTGGGTAAAACCTCGCGTCTCTCGATTCCGATCAACCCCTCTCAAGCTACCACATAGATGTGTTGGCCTCACGACTAAGTCCTCATATTAGGGCATCTGTCGTGACAATTCCACGACAGTTGGCGCCCATCGTGGGGCTCGCGCACGGTGGTGTTGGGTTCTTGGAGGGATCGAGAAGTTCGCAAATTTCTGGATGAAGAAGAGATGTTGCGGAAGAATTTAGATTATCTCGAGGGTGAGCAGTCAGATCTAATACCCCTCCGAAATTCAAAGAAAAATTAGGGTTGCGGTTTTTTGTCCGCCACCATCCTGCGATTTGCTCGACTGTCACCAAGATCAAAGGACGTGCTGCAGCTATACGTTTTAAGGAGACCTCCTGTTACGATATTCATTGACCGGATCAAAAAGAAGAAGAAAAGGAAAGAAGAGTATGACAAAGGACTCGACAGGACTCAACCGACCAAAACCCGGATTCTGCTCCGTGGTGAGCCGCCATCATTGTCGGCCGCTCCCGACGGGCCAAGTCATTTTTTTCTAAGTCGCCCTTGTCTCTGGCCGGCTCAAGTGCCCACGGCCGGGTCACATCTGCCTATAAGCCACCTCTGCCAAGATCTGCTGAATTCATCTACTGCTCAAGTACGTGTACAATCAGAGATTGATTTCGATTATGATATGAAGACCAAGTCAAACACAGGAATGGAGCCGGCCACAACCCGGATTGGACCGGCCCTGTTTCTGCTTCCAAGACGCTGCTACCGCTCTGGCCTCAAGCCGGCGCCCCCGAGCTGCCACCTCCGAGCCGCTTCCACATTGTCAAATCACCAAGTTGTCGGCCCTGCGCTGCCGAGCCGCCGCTCTGTGCGATGAGCCGTTTTCAAACTGTTGCGCCCTCTGCCGTTACACTCCCGCGCCTGGCCTGCCGCTGCCGCGGCCTTGCCCTGCATCTGAGCAACCTCGTCGCCAAGTCACCGTGGCCGGGCCTCGTTGACCTTGCGAGCCGGCTTACTGCCTCCGCTGGCGCTGCCCTTGCCGCTCCAGACCGTCACCGTTTCCGCCTCTGCACATCTCCGTGATGAGCCGCCCGGTTTCACGGCCGCCGCCGATCTGAGCAGTCCCCGTGCTGAACCAAGTTGCTGTTGTGGTCGATGTCCTAAGTCATCGTCCGTTGAACTGCCCGGGTTGCTCGCCTGCTGAGTCGCCGGTCCACTTTTGGTGTGAGCCGCCTTCACATGGGCCTCGCGGTGAGTCGCCGGCCTCCACCGGCGTGCCTCTCTAACGAGCCGCCAACCCGCTACCGCGGACCTGCCTTCGCCGTCTGTCGAGTTGCTTCTGCGGCCGCTGCGGCCGCGACCCCGCTTCCCCTCGTGGCAAGCCGGCCATGCGCCATTGTGCTTTGACCCTGCTGCCTCGTGCCTCCTCCTCATTATCGCGCTTGAGTCGCCGTCGCTGGCCTCTCGCGTTGTTGTGAAATACAGAGTCTGCAGGAGAACCCAATCAAACCCAATCATCAAATATTACTTTCCACTAGTATTCCTTGTGGTCACATGAAGACTAAAGTCAATGCATCTACCGAGCACTACCTTTGCTCTTTGCTCTTGAGCTGCTACTATTTTAATCATATCAGCCTGCCCTCACGTAAGCTCACCCTGTGGCTCTCCGCCGGCCTTATTTCTACTGTGGGTCGCCATGGGCAAGTCACCTCTGCCTTGAAAACGCATGCGTGGCTTCACCCGCCATATCCTTAGAGCAACTTAAAGGGGGCGACCCATTTTATTTGTTTGGATTATCTGGACATAAAAATTGGCCCAACGGGGCGACCTAAACGGACGTCCGTGTCCGCCTGCTGTCCGTCCCCGACCCAAACTTGACCCAAATCTGGGAACGAATGGATACGAAGCGGACAGAAGCGGACGCTCTCGTCGCTCGCTACCGCCGGCGTGTGTCCGCCCTGGTCCTACCTACCAGCGACCGCTACGTCTCTCTCGTACAACTCTCTCTCGATCCCCTTTATTGTCGCCGCTACGTCACCGATTCCGGCTGGAAAGAAGAGGACCGGCGGCACGATGGGGAGTGGAGGGGCGGCGCGGAGGGGCCCGGCGGTCGCGAGGGGAAGCGGAGATGTGGCGCTGACCTGAAGGCGCGACCAGCAGCAGTACAGGCACCTTGAGCCGAGCAGCTCACCGGTGCTGCGTGGGGGCAGAGGAGGGTGGGGTGGCGGGGGCGCGGAGGTCAGCGCCGCCGAGGTCAGGTCCGCCGCCTCCAACTACTACCCGTAAACTCGGTAAGCCACAGCCACCTCCCTCCCCACTGCGCTGCATCGAGCAGCCCGTCTGGCCGCCTCCGCTCACCGCGCGCCCCGCAGCTCGCCGTGGCCGCTCGCCACGCCCGCCATGCCGCTCGCCCCGCCGGCCCGCCATGCCGCGCGCCCCGCGGCTCACCACGCCCGCCACGCCGCTCACCCCGCCCGCCCGCCACGCCGCTCGCCCCGCCACGCACGTCGCCGCTCGCCGAGCCACCTCGTCCGCGCCCGTCGCGCGCCTGCTCGCCCAGCTCGTCGTCGAAGATGGCGCCCTCATGTCCGCTATGTGTCTTTTTTGCATCTTGTGTGTTGGGTTCATCGCGTGTCCGCCTCATATCCGCTAGGCGGACAGACGACCCAAACAAACATAATCCGGACATAATCCGTGTCCGTTTGGGTCTCCCCGTTGGAGTTGCTCTTACTTCAAGTCATCATTGACTCCGTGTCAGAACTGCAGTGGCCGCATTGAACCACTCTTATCGCGCGTCGAGCCGCCCTATTGTGTTTGATCCATCGATTGCCGCCTCTGAGTCGCCCCGGGCCTCCTTCCGAGCCGCTTCGGCAACCTCAAGTAGCCATTGCATGTTTAGGTCGCCGCTGCACTTTCTGTCATTGCTACGGTTATGGCTTATGGCCTCGCCACTCCAAGTTGTTGTAATCCGTCACCCGCGCTTACTGAGCTGTTGCGGTCCGCTTTGAGCCGGATTCGCCCCTGCTGCAGACAAAGGAGACTCAAGAATATTTTAATAAAAGAGAGTCAGCAGACTAGTCAGTTTAACGGATGAGCTCAGATCAGTAATGGAGGATTTTGAAGGAATGAAAGAAGAATTGTCAAAAGATGAGGTTGAAACACGGAGGATATATCTGCTGATTACAAGAGAGATGCGAGCACAAAATATGGGTTTGCCAAAGGAGACACATTCACCTCATGTGAGGATTAAAAGAAAGGAGAAAAGGAGGGTCACCCCACGTGAAGCATCAGACTATATAATAGCAGTATTAATCAATCAAGAAACAGGTGATACGTGCAGACAAACGAGCATGGTACTGCTCACTAGTTGCACAGCCAATCAAAAAACCAGATGTAATCCTTTCTATATATTTTATCAGCACGTATTAAATTGTTTGAGAACAATTACTCGACTCTGCGGTATTTTTTCGCATGACCGTTATTCATTACAAAGGTGTCGTAAAGGGGCATGCGCCAACATTATTTTTGGCACTAGCGCTTGTCCGTGCCTTACTGCTCGATGGATATGTGCGCAAATCGCCGCCCCCGCTACATCAACACACGCGGCTGACTCGTCGTCCGCGCCTGCAGCCAAACCGTTTCCAATGCTGTGGGCGACTCTCCCGTCCGCGCCGGCTTGTAACGCCACGGCCGACTCATCTATCTGCTCCTGTGGCCGACTCGGCCGCGATTGATTTCAGCTTCACCGTGGTCATCATCAATTACGCGGTGGATAATCTCTGGCCTGACAAATCAGGTGAAATCCATCCAGTATATTTTTATATTGAATATGGCTTTCTTTAAAAGAGAAATTACTCCGGCTTGCAAGTTCTCTAATGCAGGAGAAGTTATCTACTACAAAAGGGACTATTGTATCACTGAGCTATTAAAAGACTTATACCGGTTTATATCATGGTCAAAAATGGAGAATCTCAAGCCAACTCCTCGAGTCGTCTTAAGACTCGGGGGCTACAATGGTATGACTCAGCAAATCTTGCCAGTTTCAGCAAATTCAAGAACCCTGGGATGTTGGAGGGAAAGATAACCCGGTCCCACAGGCTACTGCCATATTGATGAAAATTGAAAGGCCATCAGAAAATTTCTGGCTTAAAAAGAAGATTCCGGTTCAAGAGAAATCTGTCTCTCACTGAAGCTCTCAATATCCGGTTTAAAATTCTAGCTCAAGAAGAATTTATCTCTCGCAAAGTTTGAGTTCTCAGAAAAAATTAAAGGTTTTCAAAGAGAACTTGATGCTATGATGCATGGTTCAAATATGGGTATCCTGCCTTATGGGCTTATCTTGGTCACTTGAGGGCTTCCTGCTCATCGAGCATAGCTGTGAATATCCCTCTTGATCGGCTCAACGCCACACTTGCCAATATTTCACTTGGGGGCTTCCTGTTCAAACATAGGTGTATTCGACCAAAGAGAACATATCGTTACTACCCTCTTGACTAGGTTTGTTCAAACATAGACGTATTCGACAAAAGAGAACATAACCTTTCCGGGTCATCCTACCTGTAGCCAGCTGCTTCAACTCCATCAGGTAATCTTGATTGACCCACCAAACTCTTAACGATTAGTCTTTATGGCGTATTCGACCAAGATCTGAGCTTGTTAAGGTCAAAACGTCGGTTTGTCATGTGAGAGCACGGCTTACAGATAGTCAGGATAGATCCAGGCTTCATAAGCCGCCTTCTTTGAAACTTGGATAAATCGGCCCGTGATGTATGTTGTTACTCTGACCCCGCGTACTCCTGATAAGTCTATAAAGCAAGACCTGACTTTATTTGGGTTCAAATGTCGATTGGGTACTATGAGTCAGGCTCACGGAAAGCACGTACCTTCCAGTGGCTCAGGCTTGTTTCATCGAAGAAAACACTTTGGCTTGGCGGCCTTCAAAAGCCTCGATTTTTTTGCTTTCTTTTCTTTATACGATTTCTTTTTTGCCATCTGGTTTTTACACATTGGGCCAAGCTGCCCTACTTATGGCTCATATTTGAAGCATCTTCGGGTCTTTGCAACCCGCCAGGATGGCAGACTCTAAGTCGCCAGTATATGATAATAGCCCAACTTGGCTGAATTTTCATGATGATATTGAATGATTGAGGTTTTCATACCAAAATATATTATTCAACTCTTGAATAGCCAACATGGCTGGATTTTTATTATGGTTATCAATAACCAATATTATGATTGAGGTTTTCAAAGTCGCTTCAGCGCAATGGCTATTGTTTTATCAATGGATATAATTTATTCTACAATGGAAGGAATAGTCCTGAGTCGCTGCAGGCTTACGACCCGGCACTTGGGGGCTACATTATTCAAGTTGAGATTATATCAAATATGCAAGTCCCATGTCACTGCCAGTATGCACCATGGCGCTTGGGGGCTAATGCAAAGTCATTTTTTGCTCACCTTATTGAGACCCGACTCATCACATTGTAATGAGTCGGCCCTTGGGGGCTACCAATTGCTCATGTCAACAATTCAAGGTACACAAGTCTTAAATCCATTATATTGAAAGGTCCACTACTCAGCTGAAAGAGTACAAAGCTCTTAACCTTATGGACGTGGGTTCGAGCCCCATGGAGAGGATTATATCATATGATATTATTTTCAATGAAGTATATATAAAGTCCCAGCTCAGTATTATCTTATTAAGCCGCCCCTTGGGGGCTACACATTGCTGTTCAAATCTACATGATGATATCTACAAAGTCCATGCTCATTATTGCTTAATGACCCGGCCCTTGGGGGCTATGTTGGTTGAACTTTTTATGGGCATCAGGCAATTACAAATCCCAGGTTGCTGCAAGCATGACAACCCGGCACTTGGAGGCTACATATATGGAGTATTCTATCTTTACTAGTGACTGAGATGAACAACATGGATTTCTTCAAAGTGGCAGTATTTATATTGAAGCAAGTCTTAAGTCATCACTTTGTTCTGCTCAAGACTTGGGGGCTACAAGTAATATGGATATAAGGGAGAAAAATCTTCAAATTCTCAGTTTTAAGCAAACCAGATTGACCCGGTGTCTGCAACAATTATGACCCGACGTCGGCAGCAATTATGACTCGGCACCATCTGTTTATAACCCGACAATTTTGGTAATCATAAATTGGCAAGATCTGCATCTTCAAGCCTGCTAAAAATCAGATGAGTATTTCAAGACCAATATTTTTTAAGCATTGAGAACTGAGTCAAATGAATTATTCTTCATAATATTTCTATGAGAAATCAACGTCAGCAAATTGAGTATGAAGTTGGCCTATTGACCCGGATTTTCTAGAAGAAGGAAATGACAAGGACTTCCGGATGATCAGGTGCCGGCTTACAAAAACTTTTAACTCGGAGCACAACCTGTCAAATTTGTTCTTGTGTTTATTTTGCAGGATTAGTTTAACATGGATAAATCCAAATTAAACTGGGGGCTAATGTCGGGGATATACCCCGCGGTATGACCCGGCCGGACTTGGCGACTCACTAATGACCCACCCTGACTTGGCGGCTCACTAAGTGACCCGCCCGGATCTCTCCACTCACTGATGACCCGGCCGAGACAGTTGACTCATTGGTGACCCGGCCAGCAGTCAGAGGAGCGACAAGACTCGGTGGCCCAATAGGCGGTTCATGGAAGGTCGGCTCATATTATGGTGGGCCGGCTTAAGAGGAAAGCGTAAGGAATATTCCCTTGTAAAGGAAGCAAGACTAGGACTCAACTTGTAATAGAGTAATCCTAATAGGACTAGTCATGTAAGCCGCCCCTTCAACATATATAAGGAGGGGCAGGGCACCCCAAGGGGGACAGGTTCCACAAGTTGGACAAGTTAGGGTTAGACAAACAAGTCTATAGCTCTCAAGCTAGAACACCCGTGTAATCGTGATCATCATTATCAATATCAATGAAGCATGATGTAGGCTTTTACCTCTACCGTGAGGGGCCGAACCTAGGTAAAACCTCGCGTCTCTCGATTCCGATCAACCCCTCTCAAGCTACCACATAGATGTGTTGGCCTCACGACTAAGTCCTCACATTAGGACATCTGCCGTGACAATTCCACGACAGCAACCTCTGCTTCCCTCTGCGAAGGGCCTATCTTTTACTTTTATGTATTTACTTTCATGCAAAGAGTCAAAGTTTTTCTCTCTATTCCTTTTATTTTTCTCCTTTGGCAAGCATCACGTGGTGAGGAAAGATCTAGGCACATATGTCCAGCTTAATATGGGTGGCATGAGTTATTATTGTTGACATCACCCTTGAGGTGAATTCGTTGGGAGGCGAAACTATAAGCCCCTATCTTTCTATGTGTCTGGTTGAAACATTTTGCTCATGTGTATGCAGTGAGTGTTAGCAATCATAGAAGACTAAATGATGGTTGAGTATGTGGACTTTCCTAAAGGCTCCGATACGTGACCCTTCCTGAAAAGATGATGAATTGTAGTTACAAAGTTGACTGAGAACATAGTTTGTTGGTTTCTAATAGATTTTATGCTTTATACTTCGATAGTGTGATAAATTGTTACTTATTCATAAGAAGTCTATGATAAAAGTCATTTGATAGAAGTTTTATGTTAAGGTTTAATGTTGTTATAATAATTCACATGATTATTCTATGTCCGTATTTTGTTTTTATCGACACCTCTCTCTCTAAGCATGTGGACATGTTTTTCGATTTCGGTTTTTGCTTGAGGACAAGCGAGGTCTAAGCTTGGGGGAGTTGATACGTCCATTTTGCATCGTGTTTTCTTACTATTATTTATGATGTTTTTATGCATAATAATGCTTTTTGGAGTAATTCTAATGCCTTTTCTCTCATAATATGCAAGGTACACACAAAGAGGGAGAATTTCGGCAGCTGGAAATCTGGACCTGGAAAAGCTACGTCAGGCTACCTATTCTGCACAACTTCAAACAAGCTGAAACTTTACGGAGATTTTTTATGGAATATATGAGGAATATTGGAGCCAATAAGTACCAGGGGGCACCAGATGGGCACAACCCACCTGGGCGTCCCAGGGAGCCCAGGCACGCCCTGGTGAGTTGTGCTCACCCAGGCCCACCTCTAGTGCCCATATTCTGGTATATAAGTTATTTTGACCTATAAAAAATAAGGAGAAGACTTTCGGGACGGAGTGTCGCCGTCTCGAGGCGGAACTTGGGCAGGAGCACTTTTGCCCTCCGGCGGAGCGATTCCGCCGAGGGAACTTCCCTCCCGGAGGGTGAAATCATCGTCATCATCGTCACCAACAACTCTCCCATCTTGGGGAGGGCAATCTCCATCAACATCATCAATAGCATCATCTCATCTCAAGCCCTAGTTCATCTCTTGTGTTTAATCTTGTTACCAAAACTATAGATTGGTGCTTGTGGGTGACTAGTAGTGTTGATTACATCTTGTAGTTGATTACTATATGGTTTATTTGGTGGAAGATTACATGTTCATATCCAATATGCTATTTAATACCCCTATGATCTTGAGCATGATTATCATTTGTGAGTAGTTACTTTTGTTCTTGAGGTCACGGGAGAAATCATGTTGCAAGTAATCATGTGAACTTGATATGTGTTCGATATTTTGATAGTATGTATGTTGTGATTCCCTTAGTGGTGTCATGTGAACGTCGACTACATGACACTTCACCATATTTGGGCCTAAGGGAATGCATTGTGGAGTAGTTATTAGATGATGGGTTGCGAGAGTGACAGAAGCTTAAACCCTAGTTTATGCGCTATTCCGTAAGGGGCCGATTGGATCCAAAAGTTTAATGCTATGGTTAGGATTTATCCTTAATACTTTTATCATCGTTGCGGATGCTTGCGAGGGGGTTAATCATAAGTAGGAGGTTTGTTCAAGTAAGAACAGCACCTAAGAACCGGTCCACCCACATATCAAATTATCAAAGTAGCGAACACGAATCGAATCAACACGATGAAAGTGACTAGATGAAATTCCCGTGCACCCTCAAGAACACTTTGCTTACTATAAGGGACTATTTTGGCATGTCCTTTGCCTTAAAAGGATTGGGCTACCTTGTTGCACTTTTTGTTACTATTATCATTACTTGCTCGTTACAAAATATCTTGCTATCAAACTACTCCGTTACTTACAATTTCAACACTTGCAGACGTTACCTTGCTGAAAATCACTTGTCGTTTCCTTCTGCTCCTTGTTGGGTTCGACACTCTTACTTATTTAAAAGAGCTACAATTGATCACTTATACTTGTGGGTCATCAGGCTCTGGTGACCTCTTCCATCTAGTGTGCCGAAACACCCAAGAGTAACAAAATCCACACAAGAAAGTATGGGGGAATCAAATTTCCTTTGGTGAAAGTGTAGATCTGGGTCTCCTCCTTCAATCCCTAGAAAATCAACAAGTTTGAGTGGCTAGAGAGAGAAATGGGGCAAGAAAGCTTGAAGGGCATTAATGGAGGAGAGAGAGAGAGGCAAGAGGTGGAGAGGTAGGTGGAAGAACCACCCCTTTTACAGTGCCCCCAAAATCCAACCATTACTGTAGTTTTTACACTGCAGCGGTACAACCGCTATTGGTCCCGCTACAACCGGAAACCATGGGGTACCCTGTAGAAACCCTACCGAGCGGTACAACCGGTGGAGCGGACGGTAGTACCGGTCGACAAGAGCAGCCGGAACAACAATTCCACCACCGCTCAATAACCGCTTTACAACAGATGGGAGTCACCCCATAGCGGTAGTTGAGGCGATGGATGCACCGGTGCAACCACCAGAACCAGGCAGTAGTGGTGGCTAAGTCCCGAGTGGTACAAGCGCTCCGGACCACCGGTAGTACCGGTCAAAATGAAGTAACCGGCACAACCAGGCCACCACCACCAAGAACCGCCCCACGACAGAGGCCGGTCCGGTGGTAGGGTGGTACTAGGCCGGTACAACCGCTTGAAGACATTCCTGAGGGTTTGCCACACCAAAGGTGTTACAACCGCGCGGGGGCAGCAGTACAACTGCTGGCAAACCTCCTGAGAATACCAACCCCGGGGTATCACCTCTGGGGCGGTGGTTGCACCGGATGTATCGGACAAGCGGTACAACCGCTTGGCTCAGCTGTACAACCGCTGGGGAGTAAAAACCACTGTTTGGCAGGAAATTGAGGACCTCTCCTCAAACGGAAGGATATATGGTGGGTGGAATGGAAAGTGTGCATGCATTGATTCACCCAATACCTTCTGATGAGGATTCCCTCTTAATAATATGGGTTTCTTACGACGAAAGAAATAAACACGTAAGAAACAATGTCTTCGTTCTTTTCCATCATGAGGGAATGCCTAAGCATCTTGTATCAAACAAAGTATACCTGAGAAACTTGACACACGATTAGACCGCAAAGTGAGTTGTCATCATCACCACAACACTAAGGCGGGGAATGCCCTAACAATATGTATATAGTATAACATGTTCATAACCGCACCATATGTATCACCATTATATTCATGCATGCATGGGTTTAAACACACTATGATCTCTTATTCAAATATCTGAATCCACTTTTATAATAAATTATTATCTATGTTAGTCTTTTATACCCACACAATCATCTTCTCTTTGTAGCTAGCACTAACTTTCTCTCGTGCATGCACACGCCCTTCTTACCCTCCCCCTCCCTCAGCATTCTTTTCACTGTGCACATTCATTAATTTTCTTTAGGTCATTCTCCCACGGTCTCTATAGGTCTCCCCAGCTCCTTTTCGACAAACACCGATCGATATACCTCTCTAGCCAGGTCTGCCCGCCACATACACATACTTTCCCTCTTCTCCTCTCACCATACATGCCCCTATCTCTCATGTGGTCCCACACACATGCACACTCTCGCCCCTTTTTTCATCGATCTCGCACTCGCACACTCATCCCCCTCTCTATATAGTAGGCCTCTTGCACGACCTCCTAGGCACATCCCTGTCTCTCTATCCGTCTCTCCGATCCTTATTTGCCTCTAGCACATGCATGTATACCGATCGATCTCCCTCTATACATATTGCTAGGTTGACTATTACTGTTTTTTCACACGCACCAATCAATCTACCTTACTGGTTATGTCTCTACCTTTCTCTGACACACGACGATTGATCTACCTATCTAGTTAGGTTTGCTTACCACAGACATATCATTTCCCCCTCATCATCCATGCATGCCTCCCGACCCGTCTCTCACACGCACGCGCACACACACACACACAACCCCTCTCTTATTGATATTGTAGTTGTACCTTCAGTTTGTCTAGTAGGGCTCTCCCACCATCTCCAAGAAGCAACTCCATCACCACCCCTCCGGCACTCTAGCTCTGTCTCTCTCCAAACCTTATTTGTGTCCTACACATATGTATGGATGCCGATCGATCTCCCTTAATACATAGCTAGGTTTCTCCTTCTCCACACGTATATCAGTCATTCTACCTCTCTAGTTAGGTCTCTGCCTCCCCCCCCCCTCCCCCACACACACTCTGATAGCCGAACGCTCTAGTTAGGTCTCCCTACCACACACAAACTGCACCTCTCCCCTCTCACCTTCCAGTAGGGTAGCCACCCTATATCTTTGACATGCGCACACACAATTTCGCTATCTCTCTTTATCGATCTGACGCCCATACTTCATCCCTCTCTTCAATTCTATCGATATCTCACGCCGATGATGCCTCCCCTCTCTTTTCGTGGATCGCCCCCTCTATATAAGATATACCTAGGTCTCTGTTTCACACACATTGCATATGTTACTCTTTTTTTTAGATATAATCGACACATGTTCCTTGTCTATCTCTCACGCACACAAGTACACTTACGAAATCACCCAAAAAAAACACTCACAAACATATACACCATCTCTGTCTCTCTCTCTCTCACACACACACCCACGTAGGTGGGGCACACGCATGAAGAGAAGTGGTGCACGCACAACGCACGTACTCACGTCTCGCTCCCAACAACACCCATGCAGGTACACGATGGAGCTTATTTTTGTATGGAAAGGCACTCTACGTGGTAATTTAACGCGTGTAGCGGTTGTTCACTTTATGGAGGGTCCTGTACCACGAAACAAAGTGCGACTTGACATGTTGTTTTTAAATAAAATTTTACTCCTCAATAGCACGTACTCCTACAAAATATAAAACGATTTGTATATATCAAGAAAAAAGAAATAGACAGGAACCTCAATGCTTGCTTGGTGGGGTTGGTTGGTCTAACTAAAACAAGTTAGACTTGAGACAAACCCAAAACTTCAATTATTTAAATCAGAGGTAGTTTTTGATATTGCAGACATGGATACTTTTTTCAATAAACTTGATCAACATTCATGAAGATTGACTTAAAAAATACAATGTGCACCAAGCAAAATTTAGAGCTCGATACTAAGATATTATGAATCCTAAGATATGTTTCACTTAAGCGCCACAATTAATCAGTGCAGGCATGTGATTTTGTCTCTTTTTCCTCTCATGGACGGAGAGGTACTCAGTCAATTTAAGAGACAATATATCCAAAAAGTAATCAAAGTAATTTCTTCGTAAAAATTATGGAACTACACATGAAACAACAAACGGTAGAATTGCATAACAAAGAACTTTGCATCCTAATTACGACAAACTTGTCCAGTCACAAAGTTACAACTTCCAGTTTTCTAATAGAGGCCTCAAACATCGTTCAGGTGTACAGTTGGCAGTTGGCACACATGACTTCATAACATCGAGGAGTACTTTCAAAAGCAGAGCGAATGAAAATTTATATATAGCCTCCCCGCAGTCTGCAACCCGTACTGATAGTACCTGGCTACTTGCAAGTGAACTCAAAAATGCAAAAATACACGACCCTGTGATGAATTTATCACTTCTTTCCGCCTCCAGAAACATTGAACTTGAAGAAGATGATGTCTCCATCCTGCACCACATACGTCTTCCCTTCCTGCCTGTACTTCCCAGCAGCCTGCAATCCATGGCAACGTTGAGTTTAAAGATCAAAAGTAAGGCAACTGATACAGATCTAACATAGACGAGTGTGTGCACACCTTCACAGCAGATTCACTGCCCAGCTCTTTTAGATCTTCAAACTTCATTACCTGATCAAAAAAAGTAGATTTATATATATGAATTATCAAGGTTCCAAATGTGCATACAGTCAAGTAAACAATGCCATAGTACCGGCCATAACAGCGTGCATTTCCAATTTCAAAGCAAAAGTACCAAAATATTATGAAAGAGAAAAAAGGAATGTCGTGTATCATTTTGAACACCGCAAACAGAAATACATCAAGTTAACATAATGAAAGGAGCTTCAGTAAACATCGAGATTTGAAAAAAAAAAACATGCCTAAGCATCATGTACCTTGGGGACAACACTTTGGCATGATGAAGTGCAAATAGTAAGAATAGCAACAGTTAAACTACACTGTCAACTAAGAATGCCACAGTTCAATTATTCCAAATAAAGGAATTGTGTCTAGCTATTTCAGAAAGGACTCTACCTCAGCACATATGAAGCCTCTTTCAAAATCAGTGTGAATTGCACCAGCAGCTTGCGGAGCTTTACTTTGACGTCTGATCTGCCAGCACTTCACCTGAAAAGAGAATTCAAGCTTGTAAGCCAGCAGAAAACTGTCAAATGTATTCAGAAACTCCTATTTGAAACTTAAAACATGAATAGACATCTAAACACTCTAATATATTCCTCCACGTTTAGAACATGAACAGCCAACAAGATGCAACTTTGACCATTATTGTTGATATGTTAGTAAAAAAAGAATTATTTAGAAAAAAAGGATGTTATTTTCATTTGTCAAATCTCATTAAATTCTTTACATACTGATTATGAATGTTATATAAACTTGATTGCACCCCTTATTTTGGAGCAGAGGCAATAACCAATAAATACTGATATACAAAGAACAAGCACATGAATTTTGCACACCAAAACTGTAACAGACTGCTGTTGGACCACCATTTTAGCAAAATAAAGTAAAACATGGCTTACACAACACACATAGTACTAGCACAAAGTAAGCACAATGTAAACATATGAAATGTACCTCGCCGTGACCAGCAGTGAAGAAGTATATGAGATGAATTGCTGCAAAACCAGTCTTGATGATTTTGGGGATCAAACTGTTCACAGTGGTGAAAGATTTAGTATAAATAAATTAAATAGAAAAGGTTGAGCAAGATGCAGAGAGAAATTGTAATGCATGTTACAAATAAATAAAGTTGATTGCTATCTTAATTGTGGTAATCAACTCGGACATAATTATGTTATGGCTTGCCTTGTCGTTTGGTTTTCGGTGCAATATTTAGCAGCTTCATCTTCTGGCATATCCACTAGTTTCTGTTCGAAGGCACAGCTGAAAGGAATAATAGTTTCACCACCATGCTCTTTCACCCTGAATAAGAAATAGTTAGATATTAGCTAATATTCCAATAGGCAATAGCCCCTTCTCATAGGAAATTATGCATATTAGGTTTATGCTAATCATTTAATCAAACACAACATAATCAGATTTAATCAAAATCACAACCACATGAACTTCATATAATCAATTTCTTACTGTGGACAAGAGCCTACAACCATCAGGCCTTCTTTTGTCTCATGGGTTTTTCTCAGTATCATCATGGTGGGTCGGTTCTAGGACTGAGACGGTGACTACCAGGGGTGAGAGTGAGAAGGTTGAGGATGGTGATTAGATCTTTACTGAACTTCTCGTTCAATGCTTAATTGATAACTCACATGAATAGTGCTGGCAGATACCATGTCTAATATATATAGCAGATATATATACCTACCTAACTAAAAGAAGTTCGGTAAAGATCAAATATGTTTACCTTCCTAACTAAACTGATCTCTTTTCCTAACTGAACAGATATACTACTTTGTAACTAGACCTACTGCACTTATCTTGTTCAAGTGGGTACAGTTCACGTGAATAGTAATTCCTGCTTAGTGCTGACAGATACCATGTGGGTACTGTCCACATGAATAGTGCTCCTTAGTGCTGAGTGCTGACACATACCACTGGGACCTGGCCCACTGCCTATGACAATTGCTGGTATTCATATGTAAGAGATCCATAAATTTTGTGAGATTCTACCCTCAAATACAGTAATCAACAAGTCCAAGCATAAACACTGGTTCTCTCTGTGATAACATTTTTCCAATAATAAACCCAATGTGTTTTAAACCAGACAGCTGCTCTACTCAACAAGCAAGTTGGAACGAATATCATATACAACCAGATATAATGATGGAAACTTGAAATGATTTAGCTTCAAAATGATCTATCCTGCTACAGCAATTAGGCTGTACATGAACAGAAGTTCCACAGAAAATTAGCATTCGCAGTTTGAAATGCATGTCGTATAGCATGAGTTTATCTGTAATTCTGCAATAGCCATTAGACTTGGGGTAGAAATAGTACGTACCAAGCATGTATCTTTGGTAGAAACTTGTTCTTTTTTCTCAGGTAATCCTTTTCACTCATGTTCACCTGCACAAAGTAACATACTAGACTAATCAATACAGCTACATTTTACTTTCAAAAAGGATGGTTAGGCCTTTTAGAAGCCATATAAAAGAGAAGGTGCTTTTCTGTTTCAACTACTGATAAAAGTAAGGTCAAATCTAAGGATTAACCCAGTAAATGAGCTACAGTTGTAGCAGAGCGATTAATGTCCATTTGGCATGATTACTCAAGCTGAACGTGGGATAATTCCAGATATCAAAGAGATATTTTCTCTTGCTGCTAATATAAATATAATTTCAAGTGATGTATGCGCAGCAGCTATTAGTTATATGTACCATCATATAACGAGTACATCAGTAGGTTTTTCAAGTAGAGAATTTATGCTTCCCATTTCATTTCCCTCTCCAACAGGTGAGCAATAATCATATGAAAGTGAAAAGTAATATCTAATCTTCATAAACCCTTCTACAGCACACCACCCCTATATTCCTATTAGGGACCCTGATGTGCCTTTTGGGTCCAAAAAAAAGTAAGAATCCATATGGAAACATCATATATCTTGGGATTTCCTTACTTCACTAGTTCACTTAAACTCTAATGACACTTCTTGCATACTTTGCTTTGGTTCTTGCTCACGCATGGAAGTGCAACTTTAACAATTGCTTCAACTATTACAGACTTGCAGTGCCTTACAGTGGAGTGGAATAAAACTGGCATATGGAACTAAAAAGGTTCCCCTATTCTACTGCTATAGCAAGAAGCATGCAATAGTTTTTTCTAGTTATGTTTCCTGTGATCAGATAAAACTCAGTTAATTGTCTACAGAGCATGCACTTATTGCTAATCATACAAATGCCGAGAGTATGGCGTATCGATTACCAGTCGCCCGTCAGTTCTGTAATGGCTCAAAATAAATGTTGGAAAGCAGAAGTAGACAGACAGCAACAACAAAACAGAGGGGAAAACAAAGCTGGGTTAATGTAACATTGATTGAAATTCCGGACTAAATATGGGATGCCACTAAATTATAGATGGAAATGCTGGTAAAGAAGTTCAAGCAACAAGCATGTAACTATAATTAATCAAATGATGTCATTGTGCTAATATAAAGTTCAAACAACAAGCCTGTACATATTAATCAAATGAGACCATTCTTCCAATCCAAATAAGTAAAAATTACCAAATAAACAACTGGCTTAGCAGTAAGCAGCTGAAAGGTATTCAAGATCTCAATTTCAGCAGCTTTCCATTCTCCTAAACGTAGGTCTTTCCCGTCTTGAAGATGTGTCATGATCTGTTATAAGGGAAAGTTGAAACTAAATTACCGATTAATCATTTAATCTACCAACAAAAGTTGAAACTAAATTTCAATAGTTCATGAGATCTAACTGATTGATAGAAATGAAGCAAAACTGCAAAACTGCAGAGCTGTGAAACATGCCCTACCCTCTGACATAATTCATGGTCTATCTTAAGTTGCTTGTCATTGCTCCTCTTCATTGCCTTCTCAAGGTCATCAATTTTAGCCTGCACAAACTCTATATCCTACAGAAATGCAACAGAACCTTGTTACAACTAGGTTAACAACTGGTTAAGTTGACAAACAAATCAAGCAGAACTCAAACGAAACCTTGAGCCTCAGTTCTTGAGTAATAGTTTCCAAATCACGAACAGGATCAACTGTATCATCAATATGGGTGATTTCCGTGTCTTCAAATGCTCCTAAAAATCATACCATACTATCAGTTACAGATACAGCAAAAGATTCTATTACATGAACACCTAGCGCGTAATTGGTTTGGTGCCAAAAATTGGCATATTGGCCACTAATTGGTGGGTTACCAAGTTTTCTTGTCTATGAAACATAAAGTTGCCAATATTTGGCAAGTCTTGGTATTGCCAATGTTTGGCAATGCCAACATTTGGCTATTCTCATTTAGGTCTCCACCAAGACATCCAAAATTTATCACTTTTAACATATAGTCAAAACATAACCAAGGGAACTTTATTAAGAAACATAATACAATAGTTGAATTATAAACATTTTACAATAGAGACATACTCAAGACATGAAAGATTCCATCAACAGCACGTATATGGGATAAGAAGGCATTGCCCAGACCCTCCCCTGCACTTGCTCCTCTAACAAGCCCGGCTATGTCGTTGATTTCCAGATATGCAGCCACCTGCAGAGAATAACAAGAGTCACTATACATCTGAAACATAAGCCAAGAAGCTGCAGATTACTGTAGAAGTGTAAAGCAGAGAAAAGAAACAAACCTCACTCTTTGGCTTGAAAAGTTGGCAAAGATAGTCAAATCGCTCATCCGGAACATGTACCCGTGCCTCATTTGGTTCAATGGTACAGAATGGGAAGTTCTCAGCCGGGATGGACAACTTTGTTACTATGTTGAAGAAAGTTGATTTGCCAACATTGGGTAACCCAACCTGCATGAAACATCAATAGTAAAATTCATATCTCCTCTTATTCCTCTACTTGGCTACAGCAGAACAAGTAGTGCGCCAATCAACATTCAACAGAAGAGTAGTCCATTATGATTTATGATGAAATCTGAGATCGAATAAAGGATACAAGGGCAAGTACTGTTAAACACCATCAATGCAACTAGAGAAGTGCGGTAGTGGCAACTCATGAAACTTGTTGAACAGCAGTCCATAGTAACATGATAATTGTGTCCAAGCAAACCGAGTTACATACATAAAACTATAACACGTCCTACTCCTACTAGCATGTAGCGACTAAGATTTAAGCAGGGATGACGTTTCATATGTTACTATTCCACAGAGACAGCAAAGAGATCAACCGCCACCGCCACCGCCACCGCACCCACCAAGTAAGCAACGATGAAACCCCTGCGAGCACTCGCTAGAACGCGGGAGAACGTGGGGAATCCGCGGGAGGGGGGAGAAGAGGGGAGCGTACGATTCCGATCTTGAGGTGGGAGGAGAAGCGGCCGAGGATGGGGCGCTCCGCCGGCTCGCCGTCCTTCTTCGACGCCTTGGGCGGCATCGAGCTCGGCTCCGCTGCGGCGAGGTGGTGTGCTGGGGTCTGGAGAGGAGTCTGGGGATGGGCTAGCGTGTGTGGGAGATAGAGAGAGAGATGTGGGCTGGCCGGCTAGGGTTTTTGGTGGGAAGTGGTAGTTGCGGCGAGCTGAGAGGAGTCTGGGGATGGGCTCAAACCTGGCCATATGGGTTGTGCCTCGCGGGCCGGCCCATGGACTCGGAATTTCAGCCCGACATGTGCCCAGCACGGCACGCGATTAAAAGGGTCGGGCTGGTCTTTGGCCCGCTATGGAACAAGGTCGAGCCCAGAAGCCGAGCATTAAGGTCGGGCACGATACTACCCTTTTAGGGCTGGCAAGACAAGGTCCTCACCCGGCACGCGGCGGCACGATGGGGGATGCGGGAAGACAGGAGGGTCATCCAACAATGATAAAAAGAAGCATCTCTGTGATGTAAAAACCATCGTTTTAGGACACTTTGGGTCAAAAACAGGGCTCCACGTGATGCAAAATTCTTTTGGGTAGCCTCAATTTTTGCCCCCAACCGCTACATATTTGGAGTGTTATACCTGCTGCCGCATAATCAAAATGTACTCGTGCCAAAGCCAATTGTCGTGCAGAAGTTTCCCCATCTCCACTTAACATCCATTTTTGGCTGAAAAAAGTTTTAACTTGACAATATTGGATTTTACTTCTTTATATTTTTTTTATATCATGGAGCTCAACATAATTGTTTAAGTGAGAAGCAACGTCTTCATTATAAGAACCATATAATTGTTCTTTCATTAGTCGTTACCAAGTTCAACAAAGCAGTCTTAATTTTGTAAGACTCAGCACTAGTAGCTAGTGGACCAATACGTTTGTTAATGAAATCATCATTCTTACTACTCGTAAATCCACAAAGTTTGGTGTTTTGAGCAGAAGTAGACATGATTTCAAGCCTAAAACAAACTAACTTCTTGCTAGAATTTAAATATTTTTGTGTGTTTTTTGAATTTTTTCGAAAGTGAAAAAACAAAAAAAAAACTACTAAGGTAAAGTAACTAAGCAAGATATATAACAAGAAAGTAAAGTAAAGGAGTGTAGGACATATGGTAATAATCAAAGACTCCCTCACAACAACGCCAGAAAAAACTTGCCTCCTCTAATCTAGGAAGCGTCCACCCCCCCCCCCCCCCCCCCAATTCAGAGTTTTGTAGGCAAGCAACAATTTTCCTAAGTGGATGGCCTTAAGGTTTGATAAACCGGTAGAAGCTCACACAATTACAGAACTTGTCTCAGCACCCAACGAAACTAGTAAAATTGTTAGTCTTACTATCCATGCTGTTATCAGGATTAAAGCAACTCGTGTTCGAAAGAAGTGATTAAAGTAAGAGAAATAAAATCAAGGAATTGTAAAAAAAAAGTCTGGTTAAACTTGAAAGCAATAGGGGTGGATAAACTGGGATCCATAATTTCACAAGCGGCATCTCTTCAATAAAAGATAACACGGTGGGGTGAGAAAATTACAATTAGTATCGATTAAACTGTAATTTTTAAGAGTATGATTATGTTGTTGGAGATATGTCTTAGAGGCAATCATGTGATGATAATATTTCCGTATGTATTTATTAGTTATTTGGAATATCCTTGAACATCATCAATGATATGTATCAATAAGTATGTGACTTGTTTGTGAAACTATGTATTGTATGACGGATGTTCTAATGATCCCTAGTTGATAAGGTTATGCGGACACATACCGTTCAACTAGTGTATACGATTCGGTCGATGACTATGTTTCACAATTCATGGGTATAGAGATGCGAAACCGATAGTATGGACTCTGGGATGGAGATCACAAAGTCGGACAAAACCACTTTCAGATGCCATGAGCAAGCCACCAACGATTCCGAACTTTGCCAGCGCGGACCAAGAGAACTGCAAAGCCCTATTACACTAAGACGACCGCAACAGGGACATCACATGCTCTCCTGTCGATCTGATCAACCGCCACCGCCACCGCACCCACCAAGTAAGCAACCATGAAACCCTTGCAAGCACTCGCTAGAACCGCGGGAGAACGTGGGGAATCTGCGGGAGGGGGAAGAGGGGAGAGTACGATTCTGATCTTGAGGTGGGAGGAGAAGCGGCCGAGGATGGGGCGCTCCGCCGGCTCGTCGTCCTTCTTCGACGCCTTGGGCGACATCGGGCGAGGCTCCGCTGCGGCGAGGGGGTGTGCTGGGGAGGAACCCGCCTATGACAACCAGTCAGCAACACACATCGACGGCCAAGCAGCTTCTACTTTGTCAACGAGCAAGAAAGAGCCGGGCATGTGCCGAACAAGCGTCGGAAGGGACTACCCATCTCGTGTCATCATCACCACGAAGGCCCGCCTCAGCAGATCCGACTTTAGAAAGAACGAGTGAGGCACGGTGACCCCTTAAACACGCCGAATAAAACCGACTACCAAAACTCAATCACAACTCACCCGAAGTCACCATTGTTGCCACGCGAAAGCTGCGCACAACCAGCCACATTATCGGAGGGACACCTACCGACCGCATTGTCATGAGCGTCTAGCACATGAAGGGCGTGAAGGGAATCGAGAGGTCTCTTCAAGACGATGCTCCGGAAAGGGAAGCGACGATGCCAACATCATGACCCGACCCAACTGAGCCTTAGGATTTTACCCGAAGAACTGATCTGAGGGTGTGCCAGAGATCAGTGGCGGATCTAGGACCCAGGCCGGGGGGGCCTGGGCCCTGGGCGTGAGGAATGCACACTTCCTTCAATATAGCATGAATGGCACTCTAGCGTCACTGTAGATGCATTGTAGCTGGCCTAGGGTCCGGGGCTTAGCCCAATCCTGGGTTCGCCCCTGCCGGAGATGAACTCCACATCGGCGCCTCCAAGGAGGTGAAATGACGCCCAAGGACATCGACGTCGCCGGTCGGCAAGAGCTCGACAAGTTCACCAGGAGCACCGCCTAACACGAGATACCCATGCATCACACCTCCACTAGCCCACACACTCGCGTCATGACCATACAAGAGCCGCCACAAACCTCATCGCCAGCCAAAAACCGACCCAGCAGACTCCAGCAAACCGGATTTGCACGAGATAGACCAGATCTAGCGTCCCACCGTTGTTGCACCGCATCTGCAGCCACGCGGACGACCTACGCAGGAATGACCTCTAGAGAGAGGGAAAAAGGGGTGCCACCCCCACCCCATCTCGCAGGGAAAGAGTAGTCAGGGCAGAGCCATGGAGGTCGTCGACAAAGTTGTCGCAGCCGCCATCCGGGCTTAACCCGAAGGCCTCCTTCGACAGGGATGAGGGGAGGAGGTGGGGATCGCAAGGAAAGATGGTTAGCTGTTTTCTTACATTTCAAAAGTCATTGTTGGGATTTTTTTCTGGCAAGACTCTCTGTCCTAAAATAGTGTTTTTTTCAATGCCAAAACTTGCAAAGTTTGAGCAAGTTCATAGAAAAAGTTATCAACATCTAGGATACCTGATCAATACCATAAGATTCAACATTATATTTTCATATGGTCTCTCCGTTCCAAAACAATCCAAGTCATAGATTTGTCATAAGTCCAACTTGCTCTAGTTTGACCAACTCTATAGAAAAATATGCTAAGATTTACAACACCAAATACTGATAATATTGAAATATGATTTCATGAGACTAACTTGTGTTGTACAGGTTAATCTATGTTTCCATAGACTTGGTCAAACTAAAACAAGTTTGACTTGAGACAAACCCAAAACTTCAATTATTTGGATCGAAGGTAGTTTTTGATATTGCAGACATGTTTACTTCTTTTAATAAACTTGATGAACATTCATGAAGATTTGCTATAAAAAACAATATGCACCAACTAAAATTTAGAGCTCAATACTAAGATATTATGAACCCTAAGATAAGTTTCACTTGAGCGCCACATTTAATCAGTGCAGGCATGTGATTTTGTCTCTTTTTTTCCTCTCATGGACGGAGAGGTACTCAATCAATTTAAGAGGCAATATATCCAAAAAGTAATCAAAGTAATTTTCTATGTAAAATATTAGTAAGAATTATGGAGCTACACATGCAACAACGGTAGAATTGCATAACAAATAACTTTGCATCCTAATTACGACAAAGTTGTCCAGTCACACGTTACAACTTCCAGTTTTCCGATAGAGCTGAGCAGTTCTAGCTCACGAATGAAAAATTATATTTTTCATCCCTTCCAGTTGGTGCTTATAGCCTCCCCGCAGAGTCTGCAATCAGTACTGATAGTACCTGGCTACTTGCAAGTGAACCCAAAAATGCTAAAATACACGACCCTGTGATGAATTCATCACTTCTTTCCGCCTCCAGAAACATTGAACTTGAAGAAGATGATGTCTCCATCCTGCACCACGTACGTCTTCCCTTCCTGCCTGTACTTCCCAGCAGCCTACAATCCATCAATGGCAAACGGTTGCGTAACTCGTAACATTGAGTTTAAAGATCAAAAGTAAGGCAACTGATGATACAAATCATCTAGCATAGACGAGCTTGTGCACACCTTGACAGCAGATTCACTGCCCAGCTCTTTTAGATCTTCAAACTTCATTACCTGATCAAAAAGAGTAGATTTATATATAAGAATTATCAAGGAATACTTCACGTTAACATAATGAAAGAAGCTTCAGTAAACATCAAGATTTTTTTAAAAACAAGCAATAATTAACTACAAAGTGCAAATAGTAAGCACAGCAACAATTAACTACACTGTCAACTACGAATGCCACAGTTCAATTTATTCCAAATAAAGGAATTGTGTCTAGCTATTTCAGAAAGGACTCTACCTCAGCACAAATGAAGCCTCTTTCAAAATCAGTGTGAATTGCACCAGCAGCTTGAGGAGCTTTAGATTGACGTCTGATCTGCCAGCACTTCACCTGAAAGGAGAATTCAAGCTTATAAGCTAGCAGAAAATTGTCAAATGTATTCAGAAACTCCTACTTGAAACTTCAAACACGAACAGACATCTGAACAACCTAATACATTCCTCCCCGTTTAGAACATAACCAGCCAACAAGATGCAACTTTGACCATTATTATTGATGTGTCAGTAAAAAACAGAATTATGAAAAGAATGATATTATTTCCATTTGTCAAATCTCATTAAATTCTTTCAAAAATGTTAACGCCCACACGTGTGGGCGTTAGCCAACTCGTCCACACGCCTCCATCACCGTCCAGTAACTTCTGCACGAATCTTGGCACGAATTAGCTCATTTTGTATGCCACGTAGGACAACTCGCGTGTGTGGTGTGTGAGAGAGGTCGCCCACACATCCGTTTTACCACACGGAGGGGCCAGTGTGTGGGCGTTTAGCAGTTCGCCCACACACCAGTTTTTCAGTCACGCACAAGGGCTGGTGTGTGGGCGTTTGCCATCTCGCCCACACACCTGCCTCCTCTCCCACACCCAAGCTGCCAGTTGCCATGCGTTTTGCAGTGTACATGGCAACTGCCCTAGTATGATTGCAAGCAGATGGCAACTCTCTTTTTTTACCCGAACATGTCAGTTGCCATATGTTTTGCATGGTACATGGCAAACTGCCCTAGCGTGCACGTAAGCAGATGGCAACTCTTTCTTTTTAAATGGCAACTGCCCTAGCGTGCTTGTGAGCACATGGCAACTCTCCCTTTTACCCAAACATGTTTTTTGCCATGCCTTTTTTTGTAGCGCTACATGGCAACTGCCTAGTGTTAGTAGGTGGCAACTCCTAAAGTTTTGAAATCATGGCAACTGCAGTAGACCAGACCACACATGGCAACAGCTGTAGTTGTCCAAAAAATGGCAATCTGGAACTTTGACCTGAGATGGCAACTGCAGTTGAGCAAACATGGCAACTGTAGTTGTCCGACATGGCAACCGTAGTTCAGCGACATGGCAACTGCACTTAAACGAACATGGACGAGGGTCCGGCCCATGGCAACTGCGGGGCACGCGGTAAAGTGTCACGTGGGGCATGCGGGACCACGAGGTACGAGGCCTAACGTACCGGGCGTGTGGGCTTTATCTATTTCGCCCACACGCACGCGTGTAAGAGGGACCGGGAGGGAAAAAAGAGGCGTGTGTGCGCTAATTGTTTTGCCCACACACAGACGTGTGGGCTGGTCCTCTTAGGCACCACACAGAACGTGTGGGCAGATTCCTTAACGCCCACACGTGTGGCAGTTATCGGCATCCAATTCTTTACATATTGATTGGGGAAGTTAGAAGTTTGATTGCGCCCCTTATTTTGGAGCAGAGGGAATAACGAATAAAGACTGATGATGTATAAAGAAACAAGCATGTGAATTTTGCACGCCAAAAATGTAACAGGCTGATGTAGTACCACCATTTTAGCAAAATGAAGTAAAATGTTGCTTATACAACACATATTACTGGCACAAAGTAAGCACAATGTAAACATATAAATGTACCTCGTCGTGACCAGCTGTGAAGAAGTATATGAGATGAATTGCTGCAAAACCAGTCTTGATGATTTTGGGGATCAAACTGTTCACTTTGGTGAAAGATTTAGTATAAATAAATTAAACAGAAAAAGTTGAGCAATATGCAAAGAGAAGATGCAATGCACGTTATAAATAAATAAACTTGATTGCTAGTTTAGACTACAAAAACGTCTTATATTTCGGTACAAAAGTAGTATCTTAATTGTGGTAACAACTCAGCCACAATATGCTACATGACTTGCCTTGCTGTCTGGTTTTCGGCGCAATATTTAGCAGCTTCATCTTCTGGCATATCCACTAGTTTCTGTTCAAAGGCACAGCTGAAAGGAATAATAGTCTCACCACCGTGTTCTTTCACCCTGAATAAGAAATAGTTAGGTATTAGCTAATATTCCAATACCCCCTTCTTGTAGGAAATTATGCATATTAGGTTTATGCTAATCAAACACAAAATCATCAGATTTGATCAAAATCACAACCATATGAACTACATATAATCAATTTCTTACTGCGGGCAAGAGCCTATAGCATACTTCAGAAAATACAATCAGTATCATGGTGGGTCGGTTCTAGGACTGAGACGGTGAGTACCAGGGGTGAGGGAGGGAAGTTTGAGGGTGGTGATCAGATCTTTACCGAACCTCTCGTTCAATGCTTAATTGATATGGTCGTGCCCCTATTATAGGAAAGACTCCAATTGATGCTGAAAGCATATATCACAACTTTCCTAATCAAAACGATATATTTATCTTCCAAACTAAACTGATCTCCTTTCCTAACTAAACAGATATACTCCCTCCGTCCCAAATTAAGTGACTTGACTTTGTACTAACTTTGTACTAAAGCTAGTACAAAGTTGAGTCACTTATTTTGGGACAGAGGGAGTACTTTGTAACTAAAAGACCTACTGTCCTTATCTTGTTCAAGTGGGTACAGTTCACGTGAATAGAAACTCCTGCTTAGTGCTGACAATACTCCTTAGCGCCGAGTGCTGACACATACCACTGGGACCTGACTCACTGCCAATGACATTTGCTGGTATTCATATGTAAGCGATCAACAAATTGTGTGATATTCTACCCTCAAATACAGAAATCACCAAGTCCAAGCGTAAACATTGGTTCTCTCTGACAGCAATTTTTCAATAATAAACCCAATGTGTTAAATCAGATAGCTTATGTACTCAACAAGCAAGTTGGAACAAATATCATATACAACGAGATATAATGATGGAAACTTGAAACGATCTAGCTTCAAAATGACCTATCCTGCTACATCAATTAGACTGTACATAAACAGAAGTTCCACAGAAAATCGGCATTCACAGTTTGAACTGCATTCTGTATAGCATGAGTTCATCTGCTATAGCCATTAGACTTGGGGTAGAAACAATACCAAGCATGTATCTTTGGTAGAAACTTGTTCTTTTTCCTCAGGTAGTCCTTTTCACTCATGTTCACCTGCACAAAATTAACATACTAGACTTAGAAGCCCTATAAAGAAAAGGTGAATTTCTGTTTCAACTACTGACAGAAGGTCAAATCAAAGGATTAACCCAGTAAATGAGCTAAAGTTAGCAGAGCGATTAATGTCCATTTCACAGGATTACTCAAGCTGAACGTGGGATAATTCCAGACATCAGACATATTTCCTCTTGCTGTTAATATAAATTTAGTTTCAAGTGATGCATGCACAGCAGCTATATGCACCATCATATAACGCGTAAATCAGTAGGTTCTCCAAGTAGGATTAATGCTTCCCATTTCATTTCCATCTCCAACCAGTAAGTAATATCTAATCTTCACAAGCCCTTTCTACAGCACACCATCCCTATATTCCTATTAGGGATCCTGATGTGCCTTTTGAACCGAAAAAAGGGAAGAATCCATATGGAAACATCATATATCTTGGGATTTTGGCACCTCTTGCATACTTTGGTTCTTGCTCATGCATGGAGGTGCAACTTTAACAATTGCTTCAACTATTACTCCCTCCATTCCTAAATATAAGTCATTTTAGAGATTTCAATAAGGATTACATATGGATGTATATAGACATATTTTAGAGTGCAGATTCACTCATTTTGCTCTGTATGTAGTCCGCGTTGGAATCTCTAAAAAGACTTATATTTAGGAACGGAGGGAGTACAGAATTGCAGTGCCTTACAGTGGAATAAAACTGGCATGTGGAACTATAAAGGTTCCCCCACTCTAATGCAATACCAAGAAGCATGCAATAGTTTTTGTAGTTATGTTTCCAGTGATCAGACTAAAATCAGTTAATTGTCTATGTAGCATTCACTTCTTGCTAATTATACAAATACCAAGAGTATGGCAGATCGATTACCAGTCACCCGTCAGTTCTGTAATGGTCCAAAATTAATGTTGGAAAGCAGAAGTAGACAGGCAGCAATAACAAAACAGACAAAACAAGCAAAGCCGGGTTAATGTCACATTGATTGAACCCTAAAAAACATCACATTGGTTGAAATTCCGCATTAAATATGGGATGCCACTAAATTCTAGATGGCCATGCTGGTAAAGAAGTTCAAGCAACAAGCATGTAACTATAATTAATCAAATGATGTCATTGCTAATAAAAAGTTCAAGCAACAAAGCCTGTACATATTAATCAGATGAGACCATTCTTCCAATCCAAATAAGTAAAACTTACCAAATAAACAACTGGCTTAGCAGTAAGCAGCTGAAAGGCATTCAAGATCTCAATTTCAGCAGCTTTCCATTCTCCTAAACGTACGTCTTTCCCGTCTTGGAGATGTGTCATGACCTGTTATAAGGGAAAGTTGAAACTAAATTACCGATCAATCTACCGAATAAAGAACGATATACCAGTAAAGAAATTCCAATTGTTCATGAGATCTAACTGATTGATAGAAATGAAACAAAAGTGCAAAACAGCAGAGCTGTAAAACATGCCCTACCCTCTGACATAATTCATGGTCTATCTTAAGTTGCTTGTCATTGCTCCTCTTCATTGACTTCTCAAGGTCATCAATTTTAGCCTGCACAAACTCTATATCCTACAGAAGGAAGTGCAACAGAAAACCTTGTTACAGCTAGGTTAACAGTTGTTTAAGTTGACGAACAAATCAAGCAAAAGTCAAACGAAACCTTGAGCCTCAGTTCTTGACTAATAGTTTCCAAATCACGAACAGGATCAACTGTATCATCAATATGAGTGATTTCCGTGTCTTCAAATGCTCCTAAAATCATACCACACTATCAGCTACAGATACAGCAAAAGATTCTATCACATTAAAACCTAGAGCGTGATTGGTTTGGTGCCAAAAATTGGCATGCCAATATTTGGCATTGTGCCAAATATTGATTACTAATTAGTTGGTTACCAAGTTTTCTTGTCTATCAAACATAAAGTTGCCAATATTTGGCAAGTCTTGGTATTGCCAATATTTGCAATGCCAACATTTAGTCTTCTCAGTTAGATCTCCACCAAGATATCCAAAATTTTCACTTTTAATATACAGTATATAATACAGATAAGAATAGCCAAGGGAACTTTATTAAGAAGCATAATTCAATAGTTGAATCATAAACATTTTACAATAGAGACATACTCAAGACATGAAAGATTCCATCAACAGCACGTATATGGGATAAGAAAGCATTGCCCAGACCCTCCCCTGCACTTGCTCCTCTAACAAGCCCGGCTATGTCGTTGATTTCCAGATATGCAGCCACCTACAGAGAATAACAAGAGTCACTATACATCTGAAACATAAGCCAAGAAGCTGCAGATTACTGTAGAAGTGTAAAGCAGAGAGAAGAAACAGACCTCACTCTTTGGCTTGAAAAGTTGGCAAAGATAGTCAAATCGCTCATCCGGAACATGTACCCGTGCCTCATTTGGTTCAATGGTACAGAATGGGAAGTTCTCAGCCGGGATGGACAACTTTGTTACTATGTTGAAGAAAGTTGATTTGCCAACATTGGGTAACCCAACCTGCATGAAACATCAATAGTAAACTTCATATCTCATTCTTATTCCTCTAAATGGCTACAGCAGAACAAGTAGTGCGCCAATCAACATTCAACAGAAGAGTAGTCCATTATGATTTATGATGAAATCTGAGATCGAATAAAGGATACAAGGGCAAGTACTGTTAAACACCATCAATGCAACTAGAGAAGTGCAGTAGTGGCAACTCATGAAACTTGTTGAATAGTACTACTAGTGCATAGTAACATGCTAATGGTGTCCAAGCAGACTGAGTTACATAGATAAAACTACAATTCGTCCTGCTTCTATTAGCATGTAGTGACTTAAGATTTAAGCAGGGATAACATTTCATATGTTACACAGAGACAGCAAAGAGATCTATTCTAGAAGTAGTGAAGTAAATGGGGCGCATTCTGAGCCTGAATTGGGGTACAGATCCGACACTAGAACAGTTCCCTCGATATGTTTCCCCAACTCGCACTATGCGGCCCACCGAAACATATAAACTAGAACAACAAAATCATGGAATCCATGAGATCTGCACCAGGTTACAAGCCACGAGCTAGCCACCAGCGATTCCGAACTTCGCCAGCGCGGACCAAGAGAACTCCAAAGCCCTATTACACTAAGCCGACCGCAACAGGGACATCACATGCTCTCCTGTCGATCCGATCAATCGCCACCAAACCCACCAAGTAACGCAACCATGAAACCCCTGCGAGCACTCGCTAGAACGCGGGAGAACGTGGGGAATCCGCGGGAGGGGGGAGAAGAGGGGAGCGTACGATTCCGATCTTGAGGTGGGAGGAGAAGCGGCCGAGGATGGGGCGCTCCGCCGGCTCGGCGTCCTTCTTCGATGCCTTGGGCGGCATCGGGCTCGGCTCCGCTGCGGCGAGGTGGTGTGCTGGGGAGGAATCTGGGGATGGGCTAGCGTGTGTGGGAGAGAGAGAGATGTGGGCTGGACGGCTAGGGTTTTTGGTGGTAAGTGGTAGTTGCGGCGAGCTGAGAAGAACCGGGCACGGGTTTATCACGTGTAGGATGGGTTGTGCCTCGCGGGCCGGCCCATGGGCTCGGAATTTCAGTCCGACATGTGCTGGACACGGCATGCGATTAAAAGGGTCGGGTGTTAGCAGGAACACTTGGATATGACAATGGTTATGCTGTTAGTAGTCGTGATAGGAGTGGTGGAATCGGTTTGTTCTGAAACAATGCAATAAATTAGAGTTTTTGGGTTATTCTGATTATCACCTTCACTGCTCGGTCCTTGAACAGGGTGATGCTCCTTGGAGATTAACTGTAGTTTATGGTGAAGCTCAAACTCACCTGAGATACAAGACTTGGGATACTTTGAAAAACATCAGTTCTTTGAGCAGTCTCACATGGCTCTGTGTTGGGGACTTCAATGAAGTGCTACGTCCGGATGAGCATGTGGGTGTTGGGCAGCGTAGCAACGCGCAAATACAAGCTTTCCGAGATGCTGTTGATGTTTGCATGTTGCTGGACATTGGATATTCTGATATTCCATGGACTTTTGAAAAGAAGGTAACGGGAGGAACTTTTACAAGGGTGCGCCTTGACAGAGCCATGGTGTCGGCTGAGTGGCAAGCACGCTTCCCGCTGGCTGATCTTACACACCTTGTAGCCGCAACATCAGATCATAGCCCGATTTTGGCCAGGTTGAATACGGACCAGAGAAGTAGGCATAGTGCGGGTTCCTTCAAGTATGAGGTCATGTGGGAGGGCCATGAGTCATGGAACAGCATGATAGCTGAAACGTGGGATGCGCATGGAGCTGCCGGCAGGGTGGAAGAGCTCAAAGCTAAGCTAGCTGCGGTTTCACGTGATTTGGGTCGATGGAACAGAGACACGTTTGGGAGCGTCCGCAATGAGATAAAACAGCTCAAGGACGAACTTGGAAAGCTTAGGGCGGACGCTAGCCGTACCGCGCCAACGCATGTTGAAATGAAAATCAATGAGACGCTTGTGGAGCTGTATCACAGGGAGGAAATAATGTGGAGACAGAGATCACGGGTGCAGTGGCTTACATCTGGTGATAGGAACACCAAGTTTTTTCACTTACGTGCAAGTATCCGGCGTAATAAGAATATGATCAAGGCGTTGCAAAACTCGATAGGGGTTAGCACTGATGATCCGGAGGAGTTAAAGGCTATGGTAAATGATTTCTATAAGAATCTGTACACTTCGGAGGGGGTTAGCGACATGGAGAGAGTTTTAAACTGTGTCCCAACCAAAGTCTCGGCGGAGATGAACGACATGTTGTGTGCCCCCTACTCAAACGAGGAGGTTAAGGCGGCCTTATTTCAGATGTTCCCAACAAAGGCGCCCGGTCCTGACGGCTTTCCGGCACACTTCTATCAGAGACACTGGGAGTTATGTGGGACAGAGGTGACAACTGCTGTTTTGAGGATTGTGAGAGGGGAAGAAACACCGGAGAGTATAAACGACACCATCCTCGTTTTGATCCCTAAGGTAACAAATCCTTCCATCTTGTCACAATTTAGGCCTATTAGCCTTTGCAATGTCCTATACAAAATTGCATCTAAGGTCATTGCAAACAGGCTGAAGCAAATTCTGCCGGAGATCATATCTGAGGAACAATCAGCTTTCGTCCCAGGCAGGCTTATAACGGATAATATCATCAGTGCTTATGACTGTCTTCATTTTATGAAGCGCAGCAAAGCGAAGGCTAACAGTTATTGTGCTCTTAAGCTGGATATGATGAAGGCATATGACAGGTTGGAGTGGGACTATTTGGAGGCAATAATGGGAAAACTGGGCTTTGTTGCGCCCTGGATAAAAACTGTCATGGCCATGGTCCGGTCTATTTCCTTTTCAGTTCTCTTTAATGGACAAAAGCTTGATCAATTTGTACCAAGCAGAGGTATAAGGCAGGGAGATCCGATATCCCCTTACCTTTTCTTAATTGCAGCGAAGGGCCTTTCGTGCCTCCTGAAAACCAGTTCTTCGTCATCAAACATTGTAGGATTAAAGGTGGCACCTACGGCCCCAGCCGTGAACCATCTTCTTTTCGCAGATGACAACCTGCTGCTTTTAAGTCAGGGAATGAGGGGGTAGTAGCGGTATCAAACCTACTGGATACATACTGTTTGGCATCAGGACAGAGGATAAATCACGATAAGTCATCAATCTTTTTCAGCAGAGGATGCCCACAATAGGTCAGAGATGATATGAAAAATATCCTGAATGTGCAAAATGAGTCACTCAGTGACAGGTACCTAGGTATGCCAACCGAGGTCGGTCACTCGAAGAATGGGACATTCAAGTACTTGCGGGATCGTGTATGGGAAAAGGTGAGAGGGTGGATGGAAAAACTCTTATCCTCCACAGGGAAAGAAGTTCTAATCAAGGCGGTTGCTCAGGCAATCCCAGTTTACTCCATGGCATGTTTCCGTCTTCCTCGGGGCCTATGTGAAAGTGTTACTTCGCTAATCAGACAGTTCTGGTGGGGGAGCAAACAAGGAAAACAGAAGCCTAGCTGGGTGGCTTGGGACGTGATGACTTTACCGAAGAACCTAGGAGGTCTTGGTTTTAGAGACATGGAGATGTTTAACTTGGCGCTTTTAGCTCAGCAGTCATGGCGTATGTTGCAAAATCCACTGTCTTTAAGCGCGAGGATCCTGAAAGCAGTCTACTATCCTCATAGAGACATCTTTGGTGCATCCCTGGGATCACACCCCTCGCAGATTTGGCGAGTTGTCCTCGATGGCCGGGACATAATGGTGCAAGGTTTGGTTCGTAGAATTGGAGATGGAGAATCAACCAAAATTTGGGAGGACAACTGGTTGCCGAGATCACATGCAAGGAGGCCAATTGCTTGCTTAGTTGATGACCCACCAAGGCTGGTGGCTGAATTGATTGACCACGCATCGTCTACCTGGAACGAAAACTTGGTGCGCTCGGTGTTCATACCGTTAGATGCAGAGGCCATCCTACAAATTCCCCTATGTACAAGACAGGTTGATGACTTTTGGGCTTGGGCCGAGGAGCGAAAGGGTTTCTTTTCAGTCCGTTCAGCATACCGGATGATTCAACGAACGAAGTTAAGTCGGGAAGCATGGTTGTACGAGAAGGGCGGCTCCTCCGACTCCCAAGTTGCCGAGCAAGGATGGACTGATCTATGGCGGATCAGGGTCCCATCTAAGCTGAAGTTTTTCTTGTGGAGACTAGCTAGAAACTCGATCCCTACAGCTGCACTTCTCCACCACAGGAACATGTCATCTTCCAGGGCTTGTTGCTTATGTGGGTCTATGGATACTTGGCGTCACGCTTTTGTGAATTGCTCGGTATCTAGGAGCACTTGGGCACTGTCATCGGATGCTGTTTTGGACAGGCTGAGCACATGTAGAGAAGAAAATCCAAAGAAGTGGATGTTTGTCATGCACGAAGCTCTCAACCAGGATGATTTTCTTGCGTTTGTGGTTACCCTCTGGGCACTATGGAATTCATGAAGAAAGGCCATGTACGAGGATATCTTCGAAACCCCTTTCACTATTCACAGTTTTGTTACATCTTATATAGCAGAGCTAAGGGCACTACATCAGCCAGGAGGGGTTGGCAGAGGGGCGGCCCAACGCAGGCCAAATCATTGGCTTGCACCTCCGGAGGGATTATCCAAAGTCAATGTAGACGCAACAGTGGGAAGATTGAATGGAGTAGTGGCAGCAGTCTGTAGAGACCGAGATGGTGTTTTCATGGGAGCATCGGCAGTGGTATTTCCAAACCTGTCAGACCCCGGTGTCCTAGAGACACTCGCAATCAGGGAGGCCCTGGCACTCGGGGAGGATCTCTACGCCAGAAGGATTCATGTTGCATCGGATTGCAAGGTGGCCGTTGACGATATTCACCATTTATACGAAGGGAGCTACGGTGCAATTGTGCATGAGATCATGCAATATAGATTATCTTTTGAAACTTGTAATATTATTCACGAATTTAGGAGCTCGAATATCGAGGCTCGCAAACTAGAAAAGCACGCTTTATCTCTCGGAGTTGGCCGCCATGCTACGCTGTAAACATTGTGACGGAGTAATAAAGCTTTGCAGTTTGTCTCAAAAAAATTTAAAAGGGTCGGGTTGGTCTTTGGCCCGCCATGGAACAAGGTCGAGCCCAAAAGCCGAGCATTAAGGCACGACACGACCCTTTTAGGTCCTGTTTGTTTGGGTTTTGAAAGTGCGTTATATTGACTAGAGGGGGGTGAATACGCGATTTTAATGAAAGTCTTCAAAACATGGGAGTTTTGAAGAAAAACGATAGAAATGAACCTATAACCATGCAGCGGAAGGTAGACTACCCTAGACAAGCCATAGTCAAGTATTCAATGAAGTGAAAGCACAAAGACTAACAGCAGCTAGGCAGTACGGATCAGGATGGAAGATAATATGAAACCAATCTGAACAAACAGTCACACAGTGAAGACAAATGGACAATGCAAATAGGCAATGACTTCACAAGGACCAACTGTAAATAAAGAGATGGGAAGGATAGAACCAATGAGCTTGGTGAAGATAAAGGTTTGGTAGACCAGTTCCAACTGCGGTGACAGTTGTACGTCTGGTTAGGGCGGCTAGGTATTTAAACCTGAGGACACACAGTCCTGAACACACAGCTCAGGACACTCAGTCCTCACCGTATTCCCCTTGAGCTAAGGTCACACAGACTCGCCCAATCACTCTGGTAAGTCTTCAAGGTAGACTTCCAAACCTTCACAGACTTCGTTCACCGGCGATCCACAATGACTCTTGGATGCTCAAAACGCGACGCCTAACCGGCTGGAGGATTCACAGTCCTCAAGTGTAATAAGTCTTCAGATGACACAGACAGGAAGACTTAAGTGATGCCTAACACTCTTTGGCTCTGGGTGTTTAGGGCTTTATCCTCGCAAAGAATTCTCTCTCAAAGGCTTCGAGGTGGGTTGCTCTCAAACGACAAAAGCCGTACTCTAACTCTGAGCAGCCAACCGTTTATGGTTGTAGGGGGGTGGGCTATTTATAGCCACTGGGCAACCCGACCTGGTTTGTCCGAAATGACCCTTGGTCACTAAGGAACTAACACATGTTCCAACGGTCAGATTTCAAACACACACGAAAACTTTACTTGGACTACAAGCAAAGCTGACTTATCCAACTCTGGACAAGATTTGCTCTCATAGTCTTCACTCGAAGACATAGGATTTTGGTTAAGCATCACTTCAGTCATTCTGACTGGTTCTCTTGGACCCCACTTAACAGTACGGTGGTTCCTATGACTCAACAAAGGAAAAACACAAAACGACGAAACTGCTAAGTCTTCGCGCTCCATAGTCTTCACGCGATGTCTTCTCTTATCATAGTCTTCAATGTGAATGTCTTCACATACCACCTCTGACTTCAATGTCTTCATACATTTTTAGGGGTCATCTCTGGTAGGAAAACCGAATCAATGAGGCACTTCTACCTGTGTTATCCTGCAATTCTCACAAACACATTAGTCCCTCAACTAGGTTTGTCGTCAATACTCCAAAACCAACCAGGGGTGGCACTAGATGCACTTATAATCTCCCCCTTTTTGGTGATTGATGACAAACTAGTTGAAGTTTTCAAGAGGGAATATAATATGTGAAATTGTAAAGGATAGGGGATTGTCTTCATAAGTTGCAAGGGCTCCTCCTGAAGATGTGCATATAAGTAATTTGCTTTTGGAATGCAAATGCACATGGCAGGTTGTACTTGTGGAGATCCTCTTCAACTTATGATGACAATTCATTATGCAAGATATGACGTGACGAAGATGATGATATGCATAATGAAAAATGGACGTCTGCAAAATGATCTAAGTGCGGAATTTATCATCGCATCACAGAATAGCAAATAAGTAGCAGACGACCATCGAGTTTGAGTGTTATAACTCAAAGAACCAAATGTATCAAGACGCGAGAGTTGTAAACACTAGGCAAAATATAAAACTACCGCCCATATGAACTCGCTTGAAGACTATCAAACTCATATACTTCTCCCCCTTTTGTCAGTAGGTTTGAAGACATAGAGCACCTACTCGTCCCCGTGAGGAGTTGGTGAAGCAGCAGGGTCTTCGGTGTTGGTTGGCGGTGCAAACGAACTCGGTGCAGTGTTGATTCGCGCTGAAGGTGGTGAAGTAGCATCGTCTTCATCATCGATGACACGTGCATTCATTGTTGCAGCAGAGGAGGAGAACTCAGAGTCTTCAAGAGACGGAGTTCGTCGTAGCACAATCCTTCTTGGAGGTGTTGAGTCAAACTTGAAGCGTTCAGAGAAGCCATCCTCTTGAAGATCATCTTTAGAACACATAAGCGTCAGCCCTTTCCATGTACGCCGACAAGTTTCATGGGCAACAAAGGCATTCTTGGTGGTAAGGTTGCGAATCCTGTTTACGTCCACCAAGAGGCTTTGCATTTGGCACTTCAGCCAGTCATGATGCTTATCTTGTTTCTGATGAAGGGCAACCAGAAGTTCTCGGTCGTTGAGAAGCCGTTGGGAAATGGTGCTTTCAGTTGCTTCAGTGAGGGCACGATGAGGTGCATGGGTAGTACCAGCCAGAGGATAAACACGAGCGACTGCTGGATCTCCGTCAATGTGTTGTAAGAAACTTTGCTTATCAGCATTCTGAAGACTAAGGGGCTCCTTGGCAGGCTCTGGATAGATGGCTTCAACTGACATATTGACGTCAGGCATAAAGATCCGATGATTGCAAGCAGAGGGCTGATAGGTGACAACTGAGTGTAGTTTGATCAGCCGCATAATCCATGGAGCGTAAAACTTCAAGCCAAAGAGATCAGATCCTGATGCAGCAAGTTGGCAGATGAAGAAGTCTTGTGCATTGAAGCATTTGCCGTGAAGAATATGGAAGACCAAAGTCTTCATTGCACCTTCCAGCTTTGCATGTGGAGAATGTCCTTTGATGGGCCAGAGAGTTCGCCTTATAATGTGATAGATAGTGCGTGGCAGATACTCAAGGTCTTCAACAAAGAACTCCTTAGGATATGCAGCATCTGGAGGCAAAGGATTCATCATGCTAAGCATCTGACTCATGTTTGGTTCAGGCTTGTGAAAAATGCTCTCCATAGCTGCACTGTGAAGCTGACAACCAGGTTCATAAAGATCTCCTGGAGTGGGCAGACCAGTGAGATCAATGATATCAAAGGCTTTGGCTTCGTGATGAACATTGCCTGTCATCCACTCAAGGACCCAAGTCTTTGGATCTCTGTTGTAGCCACGAATATGAAGAGTGGCATAGAATTGGAGCAGCAATTCTTCGTTCCAGTGCTCCTTGTTAGTGACGAACGGCAACAATCCACACTCTCTGAAGCAATCCAGAGCTTCTTCCAAACAAGGCAGACCAGTTATGGCTTCAGTGTCAAGACGCATATGTGGGAAAATGCGACCTTGATTGTACAAAATGCATGAGTAATAACTGTGCTGCTGATAGCTCCAGAACCGATCAGAAGATATTCTTGCCTTGGTGTAGGGGTTCTTGGCGCTATCAAAGAAGGTGTTGTGTGCCTTGAAGCCATTGATATTAAAAGATCTGGATGCAGATGCAGTACCTGGAAACCTGGACAACCTTGGCATTGGCTTCTGAACCTGAGGCCTGTGCTCAACGTGATAGTCAAACTGAGGACCAGCAGCAGGCGGAGGAGTCAGAAAAGGCCATTTGACAGTGATAAGTTGGCCATAGTTGAATGCTTGCTCGATAGTGTGTGGCCTTGGTGGCGGAACAGGAGCAGTGGCATCAACAGAGGCGTCATGCTGCACATCTGTTGCAGGTGCATCATTGGCTTCATTGGCCTCTGGCACAGTGTTAGGTGCAGGCTCCACAGTGTTTTCAGCCATGACCACGTCATTGGCTTCAGTGGTGTTAGTGGTGGTAGCCTCAAGATTCTCAACCTCCACTTCAGAAGCTGGAGGTCGGTCACGTTCTCCTCGAGAACAACATCTTGGTGAGACGGGGGTGTAGCAACTCTTGGGGCTTCTTCTTCATCGGCTGATGCAGCCAGAACATCTACAGCCATTTTGGCTTCGGATTCAGACACGTGCATTGTGGGAGTGACTTGGGGCCATGGTCCTTTGCGAAGCCTGCGTAATATGGGTGATGCTTGTGGAGATGGAGTGTGCTGGGCCTCATAGTCATCACCATCTTGCACTGTTGGGGTAGCTTGCGGTTGGGGAGAGCTTGGAGTGTCTTGTCTCTGTGGGTGATCAGCCCATGATGCATCCTGAGCAGTTGGCGTCAGAGGACGACCAATGCTGATGAGTTTGCTGTGCATGAGCACAGGCGATGATACCAGTTGGTGCTCAATCTGAGAAAGGACTTCATCATCTTCAACATTGTCATGGTGACCAATGTCTTCAGCAATGGTGGGGTCAACTGCTGGAATGTCTTCAGCTTCAGGAGCCTCTGTGGAAGCAGGCTCATGAACTACTATCCGTCGTTCTTGATGCGAGGAATCAGGGCGAGCAACAGAGATGGGTTCTACAACAAGGGGCTCTGTGGAAGCAGCCCGGTCTTTCTTGGTTCTGCGCTTCTTCTTGGAGGGAGCGACATCAGAAGCATCAGAATTTTTCCTCTTTCTGGCTTCAGCCTCGGCAGTCCTCGTCTTCTTCAGTTCTGAAGCGGTTGACCGGACCTTTGGCTTCGAACCAGTCATGCTGCTTGGAAAGACTATGCGTGGCTCTTCCCGCCTTGAAGGTGCAGATTGGTCTGTTGATGGCTTCTTCTTCTTTGCATCCATTCTTGGGTCGATGCCAGGACGACCAAGAGCCTTGCGCTTCTCAGTCTCATTGTAGGCTTGCACACACTTGTCAGCCAAGATCTTCATGCGCTCACGAGAACCTTTAGCTTCTTCACGCTTCTTGAGAAAGGCTTCCTTGAGCTCGTGCAGCATAATCTTGAAGTTTTTCACATCTTGCACGCCGAGCTTGGCCATGTGCTTCTTGAACTAAGCTTTCTCATAGTCGATCTTTTGCTTCAGTTCAACGATGCGCTGAGCTAGAGCTAGCTCAGAAGCAATGGCGCTAGTGAAGGCGACACTGAGGCCAATTGGAAGTTGCAGATCTTCAAAACTGAGGTTGGGCGTGTCAAACCACTCATCAATGAAGTTATGGATGATTTCCACATCAAAGAGAGGCAAATCATTGAAGATCTCTGCTTCTTCCTTTCTCTTGATCAGTTGCTCAAGAGCGTCATCTGCAAGATCTTCATCGCTGGACAGATCAATGGCGTCATTGCGCAGAATAGCAGCAGCAGTCAGTGCCTGATCAGTATTCTTTCTCATCTCAGTCTTCTTGGAGATACGTGATAGATCTTCAGACTGCACACTGTCTTCAGGAGGTGCAGTAGCCAGTGGCTTCGCACGTGAAGCTTTTGGAGGAGCAGCTGACTTTGAAGCTTTAGCCTTCTTCTGCTTCTGCGGCTTTGTAGTAGGAGCTGGGGCTTCATCAGTGTCGGCATCATCATCAGAATGATCCACTTGGGCACCTTGAACAGAAATGTGAGTGATAATGCCATCAAGGTTGTAGAAAGGTCCGATCATATTGGGTTCAGCATCGCGTGTGCCGTCAGCCCGGGGAGCAGAAGGACCAGGGTTGAAGTCTAGTCCCAATGACTTCTTGTTTTCCTTGGCCGATGCCTTTGCGTGCTGGAAGTTGCGCTTGAAGAGATTATCATCACGACACCAGAGCAGTGATGATGGGTCGGCATTTTCAGGCTGTGGTCCACGGACCATACAAGGATAGAAACCCTGAGCAATAGCTTCAGCTCTGGTCTTGGGTGGAAGGCTTCGGAAGAGAATGTCACCCCAAAGACTCTTGATGGCATTCTTCTCAGCATACTCCTGGGTCACAAACTTGTATTTAAACCATTGTTCAGCCCAATATCTTCGAATCCATTGGATTCGTGTCTTGCGCTGATTGTAATCCTCCTCTGGATCTGTCTTGTACAGCTCTGAGAGGTCATCAGGCAGATCTCTTGATGTTCCCCCTCAACGCTGTCTGCCACCCTTCCTTGCTGATTTCTCTGTAGCCATGAACTTTAAACTGAAAGGCTTCAAAGGCTTCCGCTTTCTGGTCAAACAGGAACTGGCTTCGGGAGAGTTAATGTGATGATGTAAGAATTCTGCAAACAAATGCAAACTATGAGAACCAAGGGATTCTCCCACGGACATGTACCTGTGACAGCATTAAGGTGCGAGGGAAGGGGAAGAGGTCATATGCATTCTCAGAAGATTTTGAAGATAAATCAGTTTAGAAGACATTGACCTCATCGTGCGAAGACATTCACTCATAGATAAAGAGTTGGTTCCAGATTTGTACGAATCCACGAATAAGTACAAGTGAGGAATCTAACTACTTTGTAAAGCATAAGTGAACATACTAGGCATATTATGATATGCAGTATGAAATAGATCCAACTTGTGTGAACAGAAACTGTTTGTGGTAGAAAGTAATGAATCTATAGGATCAAAGGGGCCGTAAAAAGGAAGTTTTATTTACCACACAAAGAACTGCTAGACGGAGTGGGAGAGGAGGCCGAGCAGTTCGATCGTCCATGCCCTAACTTGGTGACGGAGGACACCTACGGCGACGGCGGAGAAGGCGATGTCCGCGGCCAGCGTGAAGACGGCGTCGGTGAGGTCGCGGCAGCTAAGCGCTTCGTCGCCGGCGTCGTCGAGGGCTAGCGGTGGCGCTAGGGTTTGTGCGAGAGTGGAAGAAAGGATAATTACTATGGTGAGGCTTGTATTTATAGGGACATGGACGGCATAATGTTATTACACAGGTGCCCCTGGCGATTCACATCTGAAGGGCACGTGGCTATCATGCAACATATCAGAGGTTGTTCCACGTTCCCATGCACGCCTGGATTGTCGTGTGGTCGTTCCCACTTCTCCGGGTTTTAGGTGAAAGGATTTAGCATTGAAAACAGACTTAATGTTTGTCTCTGTATCTTCTGCTGACAAGGACGCAGAGAAGATATTCGACAGTTTCAATAGAATGCATATGATTTGGAGAGATAGAGTTTGAGATAGAAAGCATAGAGAGGTTAGGGTCCGATCACATTCACTTAGTTCAAAAGATTCAACAAGAAGACATAGCTATAAGTGAATGCTGTAAAGGACAGAACACTAGTGTGTGTATATATATATATATGAGAAAGACAATCAAATCAACATAGTGAAGATAATCATGAAGACAAGTTGAGATTGAAGCCAAACCAAATGTGAAGACATACCAAACGTAACACCATGAGTGAAACACTTCAAACAGAAAAATTTGGTGGTGGCGTTACCCACCGTATAGGAAGTATTAGACCCAGACACGGCGCACAATTATCGTGGCGCTCTGAAGTCAAATTCCACATTAATGTATTCACACTTAGAATGTAAGTCTTCATTGATTGAAGATATACTTTACTTCGTGTGTTGCACATCTAAGTCATCAATATGCATAAGTGTTAGGATGTGTGCCTGATCACAGGACATTTGAGAATTCTAAGATATTTAGCTCACACCGTAACTTGCAAAACCTCTTCTCATACAAGGGCTTGGTGAAGATATCTGCCAATTGCTCTTCAGTGTTGACGTGTATGATGTCAATATCTTCCTTCACAACATGATCTCTGAGAAAGTGATGACGAATTTCAATGTGCTTTGTCTTCGAGTGCTGAACTGGGTTGTTGGCAATCTTGATGGCGCTTTCGTTGTCGCAGTAGAGTGGCACTTGCTTCAGATGAATGCCATAGTCTTTGAGTGTTTGCTTCATCCATAGAAGCTGAGCGCAGCAAGATCCAGCAACAATGTATTCAGATTCAGCAGTGGAGAGATATACACAGTTCTGCTTCTTTGAAGACCAACATACAAGTGATCGTCCCAGAAAATGACATGTGCCTGATGTAGACTTGCGATCCACCTTGTCACCAGCATAATCAGCACCCGAGAATCCAACCAGATCAAACTCTGAGCCCTTTGGATACCATAATCCTAATGTTGGGGTGTAAGCCAAATATCGAAGAATTCGCTTCACAACTAAGTGATGCGATTCCTTTGGTGTCGCTTGGAATCGAGCACACATACAAACACTAAGCATAATATCTAGCCTAGATGCACATAGATAAAGTAAACCAATCATGGAGCGGTATACCTTTTGATCGAACTCTTTACCATTGTCGTCGGGACCCAGATGATGTTTGGCTGGCATTGGCATCGTGAAGCCTTTGCAGTCTTGCATCCCAAATTTCTTCAGGCAATCTTTGAGGTACTTCTCTTGAGATATGAAGATGCCGTTGTGTTGCTGACGTATTTGAAGACCAAGGAAGAACTTCAGCTCACCCATCATGGACATCTGATATTTCTCTTGCATCATATATCCAAACTCTTCACTATATTTCTGATTGGTGAAGCCAAAGATAATGTCATCCACATATATTTGGCACACAAACAGTTCACCATCATATGTCTTCGTGAAGAGAGTGGGGTTGAGGGAACCAGGTTTGAAGCCTTTGCTCTTCAGGAAGTCTTTGAGTGTGTCATACCAAGCCCGAGGGGCTTGTTTGAGGCCATACAGTGCCTTGTTGAGCTTGTACACCATGTCAGGATGTTTTGGATCTTCAAAGACAGGCGGTTGTGCAACATACACTTCTTCTTCAATCTTGCCATTGAGAAAAGCGCTCTTCACATCCATTTGATACAGAAGAATGTTATGATGATTTGCATAGGCCAGCAGTATGCGTATGGCTTCAAGTCTAGCCACAGGAGCAAATGTTTCATCGAAGTAAATCCCTTCAACTTGAGTGTACCCTTGAGCAACGAGACGAGCTTTGTTTCTGACAACTTGACCATGCTCATCTTGCTTGTTGCGATATATCCATTTGGTGCCTATTATATTGTGCTTGCGAGGATCAGGATGCTTAACCAGTTCCCATACATTATTCAGCTCAAACTGTTGAAGCTCTTCTTGCATAGCTTGAATCCATTCAGGTTCCATGAAGGCTTCTTCAACTTTCTTGGGTTCAGTTATTGAGACGAATGCGAAGTGCCCACAGAAGTTTGCTAGCTGTGTTGCCCTTGAATGAGTGAGTGGACCTGGTGCATTGATGCTATCAATTATTCTCTCAATCTGTACTTCATTTGCAGGATGAGGATGTACAGGATGAAGATTTTGCTCTTGCTGATCATTGTCATCGTTAGAAGGATTGTCTTCAGGCTGAGCATTGTCTTCAGGTTGATCAGGTGCGGAGATGATAAGTTCCTCTTCAGGCTGAGCTTCAGATGGTATGATTTCTCTAGTTCCCATAAGTTTGATTGATTCACTGGATGGAACTTCATCTAGCACATTTGGCAGGTGCTCTCTTTGCGAGCCGTTAGTCTCATCGAACCGCACATCCACTGTTTCAACCACTTTATAGTGAAAAAGGTTGAAGACTCTATAGGAGTGCGAATCCTTTCCATATCCAAGCATAAAACCTTCATGTGCTTTTGGTGCAAATTTTGAAGTGTGATGTGGATCCTTGATCCAGCACCTGGCACCAAATACTCTGAAGTAACTGACATTTGGCTTCTTGCCAGTAAGGAGCTCATAGGATGTCTTGCTGAGAAGTTTGTGAAGATACACACGGTTGATGATATGGCATGCAGTATCAATGGCTTCAGGCCAGAACTTTCTTGGAGTCTTGTATTCATCAAGCATCGTCCGGGCCATCTCAATAAGTGTTCTGTTCTTGCGTTCCACAACGCCATTCTGCTGCGGTGTGTACGGAGCTGAGAATTCATGTGTAATGCCCAAAGTATTAAGATAAGTGTCTAGACCAGTGTTCTTGAATTCAGTGCCATTGTCACTTCTGATGTGCTTGATCTTGACGCCATAGTTGTTCATGGCTCGATTGGCGAAGCGTCTGAAGACATCCTGCACTTCAGTCTTGTAGAGGATTATATGCACCCAGGTATATCTTGAATAATCATCAACAATGACAAAGCCATAGAGACAAGCAGTAGTAGTAAGAGTTGAGTAATGAGTGGGACCGAAAAGGTCCATGTGGAGCAGTTCGAAGGGTTGAGTCGTTGTCATGATTGTCTTTGAGGGATGCTTGGCCCTCGTCATCTTTCCTGCTTCACAGGCACCGCATAAGTGATCCTTCTTGAACTTGACGCCCTCGATGCCTATGACATGCTTCTTTCTTGCAAGAGTGTGCAAGTTCCTCATGCCAGCATGCCCTAGCCTCCGATGCCAGAGCCAACATTCCGAAGCTTTTGCTAGAAGACATACGGCAAGTTGTGGTCCTGCTGAGAAATCTACCACGTACAAATCATCTTTCCGATACCCTTCAAAAACAGTGTCAGCAAATGTGATGTGACTTTTGTCAGATGGACGTAAGGTTGAGTCCATAAGAAGACTTCGCTTGCGAGTCATGTGATTAGTGCACCCACTATTACAGTGCAGTTAGGGGGATGGGCTTCACGAAGAGAATTGTGAAGCATAAACATTTGATGAGCAAGTGGATTATGAAAGCTTAGATCAAGGTTAGGACTGATAGGGCAAGTAGCAAGCGACTCAGGAACAAAATACATAATAATACCATTTGGGCATTTGATCTTGCGCCCTACAAGATGTTTAAGGTCCCCAGCAATAGCTTCAAACGATTTTGGTTTTCGGCTGGAGACCTTTCCCTGCAAAAGAGAGTTAAGCTTTCTTAGCCACCCACATCTTCAAGGGTGGCTTCGAAGCAATGAGTCTAAGTGCAACATCTGAGAACTTTGGCTTTGGAGCCCTAGCAAAAAGTCTTGCAGGTGGACAATAGTACTCATAAGAATAAGCAGAATGGTTCTTGGTCTTATGAACATGGCGGTTTGATGAACCGCGCTCATATTCATAGGCCTGAGTATGGCTTCCCTGCAAAACATTTGCATTAGTGCGACTCAGGTGAGTCCTCTGTCTATATGAAGCCTTTGGGCCGTATGAAGCATGTGGTCTGGGGTTTGTCTTCTTCATGTGTGGTGTCATGACGACATTCACAGGAAGATTCTCCAAACATCTTTTCGGCACCCAGACTTTCTTCATAGGGGGCCCATTCCTACAGTTAGTACCAATATACCTGGCAAACACTTCACCATTCTGATTCTTAAACAGTTTATAGTTTGCATCAAAGGATTCATCAATAACAATGGGATTAGCACAAGTGAAGCCAGATAGGGTGGATGGATCCGCTGAAGGTTCCTTTGTAGAAACCCATGTGGTTTTGGGGTACTGCTCAGGTTTCCAGTAAGAGCCATCAACATTCATTTTCCTTTCGAACCCAACACCCTCTTTCCTAGGGTTTCGGTTCAGGATCTGCCTTTTGAGGACATCACATAGTGTCTGATGCCCTTTGAGACTTTTGAACATCCCTGTTTCAAGCAATGTCTTCAACCTAGCATTCTCATCAGCAATAGCAGTGGCATCCTCAGCAGAGGGGTTAGTTACCACATCAACAGTTGAAGATATTGCAACAGTAGCAGCAGTAGAACATTCAGCAACAGAAGTAGCGTTATCATGCTCAATGCATTTAAGACATGGTGGTTCAAATCCTTCCTGAGCTGAACTGATCTGTTCGGCGTGAAGTGACCCATTTTCCTTTTGAAGATCTTCATGAGCCGCTCTCAATTTCTCAAGATCTTGCTTCCTTTGAAGATAATCATAGGAAAGCTTTTCATGAGTTATTGAGAGCGTTTCATGACGACTTTCAAGTTCCTCATACTTAATGTGAAGATTTTTTATGTCTTCAATTAAGGACTGAGATCGAGTCATTTCAGCGTCTAACAGATCATCGCTTTTGTCTAACAGTTTTTGAATATGTTCCATAGCTTTCTGTTGTTTAGTTGCAATTTTAGCAAGTGTTTTGTAGCTGGGTTTGGAACCACAATCAGAGTCATCTTCACTAGATGTTTGATAGTGAGTAGTGCGTGTGTTTACCTTGGCACCGCGTGCCATGAAGCAGTAGGTAGGAGCGGAGTAGTCCTTGTCATTTGCATCAGCGTCGGTGATGAAGTCATTGTCTTCAGTGTTGAAGATGGACTTGGCAACGTATGCTGTAGCCAGACTCGCAACGCCAGAATCGGACTCCTCCTCAGACTCCACCTCCGCCTCCTCAGAAGCGGACTCCTCCTCTGAATCCATTTCCTTGCAAACAAACGCACGTGCCTTGCCAGATGAGCTCTTCTTGTGTGATGAAGACTTTGAGGAAGACTTGGAAGAAGACTTTGAGTATTTCTTCTTCTTCTTCTTGTCGTCAGAGTCATACTCCTTGATCTTATTCTTCTTGTTCTCATTGTCCCACTGCGGACACTCAGAGATGTAGTGGCCAGGTTTCTTGCACTTGTGGCATGTTCTCTTCTTATAGTCATGAGCAGAAGCTTCATCATTCCTTGAGCTTGATCGTGAAGACTTTCTGAAGCCTTTCTTCTTGGTGAATTTTTGGAACTTCTTCACAAGCATAGCAAGCTCCTTTCCAATGTCTTCAGGATCATCAGAACTGCTGTCAGATTCTTCTTCAGATGAGGAGACAGCTTTTGCCTTCAAGGCACGAGTTCGCCCATAGTTGGGACCGTAGATGTCTCTTTTCTCAGAAAGCTGAAACTCGTGTGTGTTGAGCCTCTCAAGTATGTCAGACGGATCGAGTGTCTTGAAGTCAGGACGTTCTTGAATCATCAGGGCTAGGGTGTCAAACGAGCTGTCAAGTGATCTCAGGAGTGTCTTGACGACTTCATGCTTGGTGATCTCAGTGGCGCCGAGAGCTTGAAGCTCATTTGTGATGTCAGTGAGTCGATCAAACGTGAGCTGGACATTCTCATTGTCATTTCTCTTGAAGCGGTTGAAGAGGTTGTGAAGAACACTGGTTCTCTGATCTCTCTGGGTTGAGACACCTTCATTGACCTTGGAGAGCCAGTCCCAGACTAGCTTAGATGTTTCCAAAGCACTCACACGGCCATACTGTCCTTTGGTCAGATGACCACAAATGATGTTCTTGGCAGTGGAGTCCAGTTGAACGAACTTCTTGACATCAGCAGCGGTGACACCTTCACCAGCCTTGGGAACGCCATTCTTGACGACATACCATAGGTCGACATCAATGGCTTCAAGATGCATGCGCATCTTATTCTTCCAGTAGGGATATTCAGTTCCATCGAAGACGGGGCATGCAGCGGAGACTTTAATTATCCCTACAGTCGACATAGCTAAAACTCCAGGTGGTTAAACCAAATCACGCAGAACAAGGGAGTACCTTGCTCTGATACCAATTGAAAGTGCGTTATATCGACTAGAGGGGGGTGAATAGGCGATTTTTATGAAAGTCTTCAAAACATGGGAGTTTTGAAGAAAAATGATAGAAATGAACCTATAACCATGCAGTGGAAGGTAGACTACCCTAGACAAGCCATAGTCAAGTATTCAATGAAGTGAAAGCACAAAGACTAACAGCAGCTAGGCAGTACGGATCAGGATGGAAGATAATATGAAACCAATCTGAACAAACAGTCGCACAGTGAAGACAAATGGACAATGCAAATAGGCAATGACTTCACAAGGACCAACTGTAAATAAAGAGATGGGAAGGATAGAACCAATGAGCTTGGTGAAGACAAAGGTTTGGTAGACAAGTTCCAACTGCGGTGACAGTTGTACGTCTGGTTAGGGCGGCTAGGTATTTAAACCTGAGGACACACAGTCCTGGACACCCAGTCCTGAACACGCAACTCAGGACACTGAGTCCTCACCATATTCCCCTTGAGTTAAGGTCATACAGACCTCGCCCAATCACTCTGGTAAGTCTTCAAGGTAGACTTCCAAACCTTCACAGACTTCGTTCACCGGCGATCCACAATGACTCTTGGATGCTCAGAACGTGATGCCTAACCGGCTGGAGGATTCACAGTCCTCAAGTGTAATAAGTCTTCAGATGACACAGACAGGAAGACTTAAGTGATGCCTAACACTCTTTGGCTCTGGGTGTTTAGGGCTTTATCCTCGCAAGGAGTTCTCTCTCAAAGGCTTCGAGGTGGGTTGCTCTCAAACGACAAAAGCCATACTCTAACTCTGAGCAGCCAACCGTTTATGGTTATAGGGGGTGGGCTATTTATAGCCACTGGGCAACCCGACCTGGTTTGTCCGAAATGACCCTTGGTCACTAAGGAACTGACACATGTTCCAACAGTCAGATTTCAAACACACACAACAACTTTACTTGGACTACAAGCAAAGCTGACTTATCCAACTCTGGACAAGATTTGCTCTCATAGTCTTCACTCAAAGACATAGGATTTTGGTTAAGCATCACTTCAGTCATTCTGACTGGTTCTCTTGGACCCCACTTAACAGTACGGTGTTTCCTATGACTCAACAAAGGAAAAACACAGAATGACAAAACTGCTAAGTCTTCGCGCTCCATAGTCTTCATGCGATGTCTTCTCTTATCATAATCTTCAATGTGAATGTCTTCACATATGTAGGATCGAAAGTATGTCTAGAGGGGGGGGGTGATTAGACTACTTGACCAAATAAAAACTTAACCTTTTCCCAATTTTAGTTCTTGGCAGATTTTAGCTAATTTAGGACAAGTCAAGCAATCATCACATAATTCAAGCAAGCATGCAAAGAGTATATAGGCAGCGGAAAGTAAAGCATGCAACTTGCAAGAATGTAAAGGGAAGGGTTTTGGAGAATTCAAATGCTATTGGAGACACGGATGTTTTTCCCGTGATTCGGATAGGTGGTGCTATCCTACATCCACGTTGATGGAGACTTCAACCCACTAAGGGTAACGGTTGCGCGAGTCCGCACAGGGCTCCACCCAAGGGTAACGGTTGCGCGAGTCCACACAGGGCTCTACCCACGAAGGGTCCACGAAGAAGCAACCACCCACAAAGGGTCCACGAAGAAGCAACCTTACCTATCCCACCATGGCCAACGCCCACACAGGACTTGCCTCACTAGCGGTAGATCTTCACGAAGTAGGCGATCTCCTTGCCCTTACAAACTCCTTGGTTCAACTCCACAATCTTGTCGGAGGCTCCCAAGTGACACCTAGCCAATCTAGGAGACACCACTCTCCAAGAAGTAACAAATGGTGTGTAGGTAATGAACTCCTTGCTCTTGTGCTTCAAATGATAGTCTCCCCAACACTCAACTCTCTCTCATAGGATTTGGATTTGGTGGAAAGAGGGTTTGAGTGGAAAGCAACTTGGGAAGGCTAGAGATCAAGATTCATATGGTAGGAATGGAATGTCTTGGTCTCAACACATGAGTAGGTGGTTCTCTCTCAGAACATATGAGTTGGAATGGTGTGTGTGTTCTGATGGCTCTCTCTCTCGAATGAGAAGAAGGTGGGGGGGGGGTATATATAGCCTCCACACAAAATCCAACCGTTACACAGTTTTCCAATCTCGGTGGGACCGAATCAATAAGCTCGGTCGGACCGAAAATGTAAACCTAGTGACCGTTAGTGATTTTCGGTGGGACTGATATGCAACTCGGTAGGACTGATACGGTTAGGGTTTGGGCATAACGTAATCTCGGTGAGACCGATTACACAAACTCGGTGAGATCGAATTTGGTAATTAGCTAACCAGAGAGTTGGTCAGGTAAACTCGGTGGGACCGATTTGCTCTTTCGGTGAGACCGAGTGGAACTCGGTGAGACCGAAAAGTTACAAAGGGGAAACACTGAGTTTATATTGCAATCTCGGTGGGACCGATTCGCTCTTTCGGTGGGACCGAAAAGTTACGAAAGGGAAACAGAGAGTTTGCAACCCCATCTCGGTGAGACCGAGATCCCTATCGGTAGGACCGAATTGCTAGGGTTTGGCAGTGGCTAATGACAGGTGAAACTCGGTGGCGCCGGATAGGAAGAATCGGTAGGACCGAGTTTGGCTTAGGGTTTAGGTCATATGTGGATATGGGAAAGTAGTTGAGGGTTTTGGAGCATATCACTAAGCACATGAAGCAAGAGGCTCATTAAGCAACACCTCATCCCTCCTTGATAGTATTGGCTTTTCCTAAAGACTCAATGTGATCTTGGATCACTAAAATATAAAATGAAGAGTCTTGAGCTTTTGAGCTTGAGCCAATCCTTTGTCCTTAGCATTTTGAGGGTTCCACTTTCACATCCATGCCATGCCAATCATTGAGCTTTCCTGAAATAATCATCTTGGAATAGTATTAGCTCAATGAGCTATATGTTGTTATGAATTACCAAAACCACCTAGGGATAGTTGCACTTTCAATCTCCCCCTTTTTGGTAATTGATGAAAACATATAGATCAAAGCTTCGACAAATGATAATAAGCATGAAATGTATCGTTGCTTTGAGAAGTATGTGATAAGTAAGAGCTCCCCCTAAATTTGTGCATATTTAAAATTTTGCTTTGGACTGCAAATGCACAAAGAGTTAGAGTCATGGGTTACTCTTCCATGTCACATACATCTTGGTGGAGCGCTTAAAATGATAAGAATGAAATACATGCACTCATCACCAAGAAAAGTGAATGATCACACAAGATAGATAAGATGATAATATTAAGCAAACATTAAGTGTAGCTTATGATCAAACACATGATCATCAATGTCTCACAAATAATGACGTAGTATCTCAGACACTCAAAAGCAAACAAGTTCGAAAAACCACCAAATAAAGCAAGAGAGAAAAGCAACACTCTCTCTCTCGAAGCCTATGATCTATACATCTTCTCCCCCTTTGGCAACAAGTTACCAAAAAGTTCCTAGAAAATGCATAGTGCTAAATCGACACTCAGGCTTGATCTTCTGGTGGTGGTGGAGTCCGGATCACTCCAAGGACGAAGGCTTCTGTAGATGTTGAAGTAGTCGCTGCTGCTGGAGCTGGTGGAACTGAGGCTGTAGCTGGTGCTGAAGTGGTGGCTCTGGTGTCAGCAACTGGCACGGCAGATGACCTCGGGCCTCATGGCACTCTGGCAAAGGTATGAGTGGTAGTCCTGCCTCTCCTCTCCTGCATGTCCTCCTGAAGCTGCTCCACTGCAGACTGAACTTCCGTTACCTTGACATCCAAGTCATAGAACTTCTGTTCCATGATCCTCTCTAGGCTCTGCTGATTCTTAGTGAGGGTGGCCAGACTTTGCTCAATCCTCAGCGTGGATGCAATCAAGTAACCAAGCTTCTCTTGTTTAGTCTTCAAGAAGTATTCAGATGCCTCCTCTTGGGTAGGCATCTTGGCAGCTTTCTCCTTCCTCGCCTTCTCCTTTTTTGCAAATGCTTGGGCAGATGATGGCTCGTTCTCAGTCATGATAACTTGATTGTCCTCGAAATCTAGACGGATGGATAGGTGTTCCTTGTCCAACAGATATATGCCCGTGCCCATCTTGGAGTTGATGAGTTCCTGAATCTGAGGGGCATATCCGCAGCTCCTCTTCTGATCTGCTGCAGTCCTCTTAATTGTTTCCACTATGAGGCTCATCACCTTGAACTTTTGAGGCACATCAAACACATGTAGCAAGTTGATAGCATGACCTCTGATCATCTTGTGATCTCCAGACTTAGGCAATAAAGTGTGCCTTAGTATCCAATTGATCGTCGGGAGCCCTGACAGAAGGTAATGCACAGAGCCAAACTTGAAGGTGTCAAGAGCTTCATTGGGAATTTCCTTGTACATATTGGACATGGAGTTATGGTCCATCTTTTTCTTGGCATAGATATCCAAGTCATCATCTTGCTCCTCTGGGGCATTAATGATCTGTGCCCACTCAGCCACTGTGGATTGGTACCTTGTACCCTCAGACATCCATGTGATCCTCCCATCTGGATAAAAGTGTGCCGTGGAGTAGAACTGCATGATAAGTTCCTCATTCCACTTTGTGAGCTTCTGCCCAACAAAGTCAGCTACTCCACAAGCATGAAAGCTGTCATATACTCCTGGGTAGTGTTCCTCCTTCTCCCTCATGTAGGTCCAGTCAACCCATCTCATGTCACAGACAATTGGCTTCTTATCTAACAAAACAGTCTCATAGAAATCCTGCTGCTCCTTGGTGTGAAACCTGTAGTCCACGACAGTCCTTCTCCTTGAAGCATACGAGTCTGCTTCTCTCCATTTCCTCAGCCCTGAATCTCTCCTGAGCTTCATATCCTCAGCCACAGGATGAGCATCGTTGTGGTCTGGGATCTTGGGCTTTAGCTTTCTCAGGACATTCTCCTCCTCATCATCAGCAACAGTCTCAGGCACTGGGGCCTTGTTCTTCTCAGCTGCAGGAATGCTCCTTGTATTTCTCTTAGGTTTTGGCTTGGAGGCAGCTTTGGGCTTAGATGCAGTAGCCCCTGACCTTATGGCATCACCCATCAGCTTGGGTGCCTTGGGTGCTGGTGCAGCTACGTCTTCTTCCTCTTCTTCTTCCATGATGGAAGCTTTTCCAAGCACTCTAGCCACAGTCTTCTTCACCCTCTCCTTCCTTTTCTTGCCCTCAGCTGCAACTAGGGTACTCCACGGCACACTCTGCAGAGGTTCACATGATAATCCAAGTACTAGATACTCAAGATTGTCCATAACCGGGGACACGGCTAACCATGATTAGTTTATTACACTCTGCATAGGTTTGCGCACTTTTCCCCACAAGACTCGATCGCCTCCGTTTGGTTTCTCGCACTACATGGTGTTTGAGAAGACGGATGACCGAGACATAGTCTTTCAGAAGCGCTAGCACCTTAAGATCGGGTAGACCGTACCACCTACATCCCCTACATCTGCTAGTCTACCACTGTAAGAGTTCGCACGACTTAGTCAACTATGCCAGAGCCCATAATAGCTTGTGGCTGCACACGGAAGTTTCTAGTATGAATAGTCTCATGATCCCTTTGAGCCTGGGTGGCGGTCCAATAGAAAACAGGCAAGTCCTGGAATACCCAGGTGCCTCAATCCACCCAGATGTGTGTTTAAGTTGCCACCTTAGATAAACCATTAATTAACAGACTCACATCTGTCATGGATATCACTCACCCAATCCACGTCTACTAGCATAACACGGCATAATAAGCAAACATAGAAGTAACTCCCAAAGGTTTGATAATAAACAGGTAATAGGTACTACCTCAACTACTTCCCATCCCACAATTTAATTAGATCCTAATCATGCAATGTGTGAGGATTGATCTAATGCAATAAAACTGGGTAGTAGGAAATGTATGATCAAAGTGTTACTTGCCTTGCTGATGATCCTGGAAACCTAGCGATTCGAAGTAACAAGCGGCGCACTCCGGGTATTCTATCGCAGACAAACAAACAAGCATACAATAAGTACTCATCTAATGCATAGGTAAAAGTCAAATAAGAGATCTAACCAGAAGTTTCAACTTAAGAACTCCGGTTTGCAAAAAGAATCAAATCGAACGAAGCAACGAAAGTCAAACGGCGAAAGAAAACAACTTCGTTCTACTAATCTGGATCTAAGGCAAATTTTACAGTAGCAAAAACTTGTTTAAGTTGGTTAAACGGATAGAGGGTTTCGAGACGAAACTCCAGGCGCTTGAATCGCCTGATTCCGATAAACGAGCGAAAAGTTATACTATAAAGAAAATCGGATCAGGAATCGCGATCAGAAAAATCACGGATTAAATCCGAGAAAAAGAAAAACGACGAATGTTCATTAGAATGAACGAACGGAAGAACGCTCGCTATTTAAATAAATCAGAAAAACCGATCTATTAAAAAAAACCGACAGAAAAACCGGACGGTTTTTCGAAAAAAATTAAAAAAAGCCGGCGCGGATTTCGGGGCGCGGCGAACCTCGGGTGGTGTGCTGCGGCGAGGCGGCGGCGTCCGGCGGGAGGCGGCGGCGGTGGTGCTGGGAGGCGGCGGCGGCAGCGCTGGGGCTGGGGCGGCTTAGGGTTTCGGCTGGGCCTCCTCCCCCGGCTTATATAGCCTAGTTGGGCCGGAGTACGGGTCGGACACGGCCCGTTAGGTCGGTTCGTTTTTTTAATAATTACGCGCGGAATAAAAATAAAAAAAATACTAAACGGACTCCAAAAATCCTAAAATAAATTTTCCCGGGCTTCTAAAATCAAGCCGCACAAGGTGAACATTTATTTGGGGCCTAAATGCAATTTTGAAAAACGCACATTTTTCCTAAATTCAAATAAAATAACGAAAAACTCCGAAATAAAATCTTATTTGATTTTATTATTAAATCCTCAATATTTCTTTATTTTGGGAAAGTCATTTTATTCCCTCTCTCATATTTTTGTAATAGAAATAATTGACGATAAAATAACAAAATCAAATGATCCTATTCTCAAAATTTGAGAAAACTCAAATATGAAAATAACGAAATCCCCAACTCTCTCCGTGGGTCCTTGAGTTGCGTAGAAATTTCTAGGATCAACCAAAAGCAAAATAAAATATGATATGCATTTATGATCTAATGTATAACATTCCAAATTGAAAATTTGGGATGTTGCAAACCTACCCCCCTTAAGATGAATCTCACCCTCGAGATTCAGGTTGGCTAGAAAATAGGTGAGGGTGGTCCTTGAGCAAATCTTCCTCTCGTTCCTAGGTGGCTTCGTCCTCCGTGTGGTGGCTCCACTGAACTTTGTAAAACTTGATAACCTTGATGCGAGTGACTCGATTGGCAAACTCGAGAATCTTAACTGGTTTCTCCTCGTAGGTCAAATCGTTATCTAACTGAATTGTTTCCAATGGCACTGTGTCTCTCAACGGTATGTCAGCCATCTCCGCGTGACACTTCTTCAACTGGGAAACATGGAACACATCATGAACTCCTGACAATCCTTCAGGCAATTCCAACTTGTAGGCCACTTCTCCCATACGCTCCAAAACTCGATATGGTCCTACAAATCGTGGCGCTAACTTTCCTTTAACTCCAAAACGCTTTGTTCCTCAAAGTGGAGATACTCGAAGATAAGCTCTATCTCCAACTTCGTAAACTGTCTCCTTGCGTTTAGAATCTGCATAACTCTTCTGTCTGGACTGAGCTACCTTGAGCCTATCGCGAATCAACTTCACCTTCTGTTCAGACTCTTTAATCAAGTCAGGTCCAAACAACTGGCGGTCTCCAACTTCATCCCACGACAACGGTGTCCTGCACCTCCTTCCGTACAAGGCTTCGAAAGGGGCCATCTTCAAACTAGTTTGGTAACTGTTGTTGTAAGAGAACTCTGCATATGGCAAATTGTCGTCCCAACTAGATCCGTAATCTAGCGCACAAGCTCTCAGCATATCCTCCAAAATCTGATTGACTCTCTCGGTCTGTCCATCTGTCTGTGGATGAAAAGCTGTACTGAATTCTAGCCTGGTACCCAAAGTTTCATGCAACTGCTTCCAGAACTTTGAGGTAAACTGGGTTCCTCTATCTGATACGATACTCCTCGGAACTCCATGCAAACATACGATCCTGGTCATGTATATCTTTGCCAACTTTGCACTGGTGTAAGTGGTCTTTACTGGGATGAAATGAGCTACCTTCGTCAATCGATCAACTACAACCCAAATCGAGTCATAGCCTGAACGAGTCCTGGGTAATCCCGTGATAAAATCCATGCCTAACTTATCCCACTTCCATTCGGGTATCAGCAATGGTTGTAACAATCCTGCTGGCTTCTGATGCTCTGCCTTTACTCTCTGACATACATCACAAACTGCTACGTACTCTGCAATATCCTTCTTCATTCCGGTCCACCAGAAAATATCTTTCAAATCCAAATACATCTTGGTATTTCCTGGATGAATCGAATATGGTGAATCGTGTGCCTCTTGCAGTATCAATTTCCTGATCTCTGGGTCATTGGGCACGTAAACACGGTCTTCAAACCATAGGGTGTCGTGCTCATCCTCACGAAATCCTTTAGCCTTTCCTTCGCTAAGTTTCTCCTTAATAGAGGCAATCTCCTTGTCAGTCTTCTGAGCTTCTCTGATTCTATCCATCAAAGTTGACTGAATCTCCAATGCTGCTACATAGCCTCTCGGAACTATTTCCAAACATAGTTCACGAAGATTTTCTGCTAACTCCCTTGGTATTTCTCCCGTCATTAATGTATTGACGTGGCTCTTACGGCTTAATGCGTCAACTACTACATTAGCCTTTCCGGGATGGTAATGCAATCTCATATCATAATCCTTGATGAGCTCCAACCATCTCCTTTGTCTGAGGTTTAACTCCTTCTGTGTGAAGATGTATTTCAAACTCTTATGATCCATGTACACCTCACAATGATTTCCAATCAGAAAATGTCTCCATGTTTTCAATGCATGCACTATGGCTGCTAACTCCAAATCATGCGTAGCATAATTCAACTCATGAGGCTTCAGTTGTTTTGAGGCATATGAAACAACTCTCCCTTCCTGCATAAGCACTGCTCCAAGTTCTCGACGTGAAGCGTCGCAATACACCTCATAATCTTTGGTCTGGTCTGGCAAAATCAACACGGGTGAAGTAACCAAACGTTTCTTCAACTCCTGGAAACTAGCCTCACATTCCTCCGTCCATATGAACTTGGTATATTTCTTTAGTAACTCCGTCATAGGTTTCGCAATCTTGGAGAAATTCTCAATGAATCTCCGGTAGTATCCTGCGAGTCCAAGAAAACTCCGGATCTCTCCCACGGTGGTTGGTGCTTCCCACTTGGTCATGGTATCAACTTTAGTGGGATCAACTATTATTCCTTCTCCAGATATAACGTGTCCGAGGAATCCTACTTCCTTCAACCAAAACTCACATTTGCTGAACTTGGCATACAACTGATGTTCTCTGAGCTTCTCAAGTACCAGTCGCAAATGTTCCTTATGCTCCTCTTCATTCTTCGAGTAAACCAGGGTATCATCAATGAACACCACGATGCACTTATCCAAAAACTCCATAAATACTTTGTTCATCATGTTCATAAAATAGGCAGGTGCGTTAGTCAGACCAAATGACATAACGGTATACTCGTACAGCCCATACCTGGTGGTAAAAGCTGTCTTAGGTATATCCTGTTCTCGAATCTTCAACTGGTGGTATCCTGATCGCAGATCGATCTTGGAAAATACCTTAGCTCCTTGCAATCAATCAAACAGATCATTGATCATTGGTAGTGGGTACTTGTTCTTGATCGTTACTTCATTCAATCCTCGATAATCTACAACCATCCTTAACGATCCATCTTTCTTCTCCACTAGAAGTACTGGCGATCCCCAAGGCGAAGAACTTGGGCGAACATATCCTTTATCTAATAACTCCTTAATCTGCTTCTTAATTTCCACCGAATCCTTTGCTGGCATCCTATATGGTCTCTTCGATATTGGCCCGGTGCCTGGCAATAGCTCAATCAAAAACTCAATATCTCTATCCGGTGGCATGCCTGGCAATTCTTCTGGAAATACTTCAGGGAAATCCCTTACCACTGGTACTTCCTCCTGTACTACTCCTATTAAAAAACTTACTTGAGTCCCTTTTGGCACATGCCGGGATACATACTCGATCCTTCTCCCTTCTGGGGTGGTAAGCAAAATTGACTTACTAGCACATTCAATATTCCCTTCATACTTTGACAACCAATCCATGCCTAATATCACATCCAATCCTTGGGATTCCAATACTATTAGGTCTGAGGGAAAAACATAGTTACCAATCCTTAATGGTAACCGATCACACCATCGACCAGCCAAATATTCCGCTCCAGGCGAGGTTACTAACATGGGTGACCTAAGGGCTTGGGTTGACAGGTTGTACTTATCCACAAATCCCCTTGAGATGTACGAATGCGATGCACCAGTATCAAAAAGAACGAGTGCAGTAAATGACTTAACCAAAAACTTACCTATTACTGCATCCGGCTGCTCTTCAACCTCCTCCACGCTAACGTGGTTCACCTGTCCCCTGTTGAAAGGGTTCGGCTTCTTCCCAGAGCTTCCATTGCTGTTTCCATTTTGCAATTCAGGACATTCATTTGCATAATGTCCTGTCTTCGAACACTTAAAGCAAGTGACTTGGCTCAGGTCTTTCTTGGCTGGGGTTGATGGGTTGGTGCGATTCTGGCTGTTGCTTCCTCCATTCCCATTACCATTCCTGGTGCCATTGTGATTGTGCGAGCTACATCCTCCATGGGTATGCTGAAAATGTCCTCCCGGTCTAGGGGTAAAACGTGGCTTCTGCTGAGCTCCTGAATTGTACTTTCCTTGTCCATACTTCCTCTTGCGATTTTCAATTTGCTGCTGCTTCCCTTCAATCATAAGAGCACGATCTACCAACTCCTGGTAGTTGTTGAAGGTTGCTACCATCAACTGCATGCTCAACTCATCATTCAGTCCTTCCAGAAACTTCTCCTTCTTGGCTGCATTCATAGCGACGTCATCTGGGGCATAACGTGCTAACTTACGAAAGTCCTCCACATACTGGCCTACTGTCCGTCCTCCTTGGCGCAAGTTGCGAAACTCACGCTTCTTCATGGCCATGGCTCCTGCTGAAACATGGGCAGTACGAAAGCCTGCTGAAACTGGTCCCATGTGACAGTGTCGACAGGGAAAGTGGCTGTGAAATTCTCCCACCATGATGCTGCGGGTCCTTCAAGCTGATGTGCGGCAAACTTCACTTTCTCCGCATCTGTGCATCCTGCTGTGGTCAACTCTCTAGCTGTCTTGCGGAGCCAATCATCTGCTACTATTGGCTCGGTGCTACTGGAAAACACCGGCGGATTTAGCCTAAGAAAACGGGCTAAGTGATCAACAGGTGGTGGTGGTGGTGGTGGGTTGTTGTTGTTGTTTCCCTGGTTCTGATTTTGGACTAACAACTGCATCAATGTGTTCTGTTGCTGGATCAACTGGGTGAGCTCCGGTGGAAAGGTAAATCCGGGGTCACATCTCGGAGGCATCTGAGGGTTTAGAAAAGATGAGATGTAAGAATAGAGGGGGTCTAAAGAGAAAACACTACCCATATGCACATGAGGCAAAAGCAAACAATTCACTTCATTCAATCAAACAAGGGCATACAATCGATCTAACTATCGCAAAAGTGCTCGGACTACTATATTTACATGGTGGACTACTACTACTGATGAGGTGGTCTACTAGAAATATTCTTCGGTTGCAGACTCCATGATATCTACTCCAGCTTCATCAACATAGTCATCATCGCTTTCGTCTGGGTCTGAGTCTGTGTCATCGATGATGATGTAGTCTTCCGGGCGAATCTCCTTGGGTTCTTTGTCTTCTTCTACTGGTGTAGGGCCTCCCATAAATATCGCTAGCTTCATAGTTAGGTCGGTATTCTTATCCACCAATACTTCAATTTCCTCTTCATAATCTTCACGTGTAGCCTTGAGTTCTTCCTCTAGTTCCTTGATTCTTATCCTTGCCTTCTTCAGATCTATCATGTCGGCGCACATCTGGTTCTCCTGTCGTCGAATGTGCTGGTTTAACTCCTGGATAAAAGCTGCAATTGATCTATCCTTCCTGGTGCTGATCGTCTCCCAGTGCTCATCTCGGCGCCCACAAATCTGGTAGATAGTATCCTTGAGATCATTGCGGTAGACTTCTCCAATGTGTCCCATGGCGATGTGAGCTGCCATGCTCTTTCTTAGACTCCAAGTTGGTGCATCAAAAGAAAACTCTATGGGCTCAGGGACTGGCATGAACGTCCTTCCTGGAACTTGAACTTGAATCATCCAGCGCTCTTATTCAGGTAAAGTGGCGTTGTAGGTTCCGGTGAAGCTTGGTACTCCTATGTTCAGGTATCTAGTGACTTCCTTCAAGTGACGTCCAAAGGGTGTATCTTCATCCGGTTGTGTGAACTTGTTCCTTGCATCCGCTATCCTAAAAGAGTAGAAAAGATGAGGAGTCAGAGGAGAAGAGAGTGAATAGTGATCTAGGTCTTTAGCTTAGTGGTCGTGTCCTACAGTCAGCGTGTGCTCTGATACCATCTCTGTAGCGACCAGACCTTAAACAGTCTGATCTCTATGCTCCGGTGTCATCCCTGGATCAGTAATGATGACACCACACAGTACTCGGAGGATTTATAGCAGAGTAGCAATCACACACTTATTACATCGAGTGTCTCCATAGAGAACTTATAACAATAAATATGGCTTAAGGCCATCTAATAACGATAACAACAGAAGGCTTGGAAGATAAGTGAGTCCATCAACTCCAACGGCATCATTGAGTATAGAACCACGACCTAAAAACTCCTTAATCGCCATTTGGAAAGTCTGCAACATTAACGTTGCAGCCCGAAACGGGTTAGCACATGGAATATGCTGGCAAGGTAACACATAGAGAGTAATGGAATGAAATAGCTATACTATATGCATATCTGGCTGGTGGAAAGCTCTATGGTTACAGTTTTGCGTAAAGCCAATTTTTCCCTACTTCAAAGGAATAAATTTATTTAACTATCATGGTAGTTGTTAAACATTGAGAATGGTTGACAGCATTCTCAATCCCAATTAAGCATCATCTTTAAACAAAGCCCAACAAAATTAATTTAGGGTAACATGTTGAGATTCACATGATAATCCAAGTACTAGATACTCAAGATTGTCCATAACCGGGGACACGGCTAACCATGATTAGTTTATTACACTCTGTAGAGGTTTGCGCACTTTTCCCCACAAGACTCGATCACCTCCGTTTGGTTTCTCGCACTACATGGTGTTTGAGAAGACGGATGACCGAGACATAGTCTTTCAGAAGCGCTAGCACCTTAAGATCGGGTAGACCGTACCACCTACATCCCCTACATCTGCTAGTCTACCACTGTAAGAGTTCGCACGACTTAGTCAACTATGCTAGAGCCCATAATAGCTTGTGGCTGCACACGGAAGTTTCTAGTATGAATAGTCTCATGATCCCTTTGAGCCTGGGTGGCAGTCCAAAAGAAAACAGGCAAGTCCTGGAATACCCAGGTGCCTCAATCCACCCAGATGTGTGTTTAAGTTGCCACCTTAGATAAACCATTAATTAACAAACTCACATCTGTCATGGATATCACTCACCCAATCCACGTCTACTAGCATAGCACGGCATAATAAGCAAACGTAGAAGTAACTCCCAAAGGTTTGATAATAAACAGGTAATAGGTACTACCTCAACTACTTCCCATCCCACAATTTAATTAGATCCTAATCATGTAATGTGTGAGGATTGATCTAATGCAATAAAACCGGGTAGTAGGAAAGGTATGATCAAAGTGTTACTTGCCTTGCTGATGATCCGGGAAACCTAGCGATTCGAAGTAACAAGCGGCACACTCCAGATATTCTATCGCAGACAAACAAACAAGCATACAATAAGTACTCATCTAATGCACAGATAAAAGTCAAATAAGAGATCTAACCAGAAGTTTCAACTTAAGAACTCCGGTTTGCAAAAAGAATCAAATCGAACGAAGCAACGAAAGTCAAACGGCGAAAGAAAACAACTTCGTTCTACTAATCTGGATCTAAGGCAAATTTTACAGTAGCAAAAACTTGTTTAAGTTGGTTAAACGGATAGAGGGTTTCGAGACGAAACTCCAGGCGCTTGAATCGCCTGATTCCGATAAACGAGCGAAAAGTTATACTAAAAAGAAAATCGGATCAGGAATCACGATCAAAAAAATCGCGTATTAAATCCGAGAAAAAGAAAAACGACGAACGTTCATTAGAACGAACAAACGCTCGCTATTTAAATAAATCGGAAAAACCGATCTATTTAAAAAACCGACGGAAAAATCGAGGGAAAAACCGGACGGTTTTTCGAAAAAAAAACCGGCATGGATTTCGAGGCGCGGCGAACCTCGGGCTGCGTGCGGCGTCCGGCGGCGGCGACGGCGGCGCTGGGAGGCGGCGGCGGCGCGGCGCTGGGGCTGGGGCGGCTTAGGGTTTCGGCTGGGCCTCCTCCCCCGGCTTATATAGCCTAGTCGGGCCGGAGTCCGGGTCGGACACGGCCCGTTAGGTCGGTTCGTTTTTTTTAAATAATTACACGCGGAAGAAAAATGAAAAGAAATACTAAACGGACTCCAAAAATCCTGAAATAAATTTTCCCGGGCTTCTAAAATCATGCCGCACAAGGTGAACATTTATTTGGGGCCTAAATGCAATTTGAAAAACGCACATTTTTCCTAAATTCAAATAAAATAACGAAAAACTCCGAAATAAAAATCTTATTTGATTTTATTATTAAATCCACAATATTTCTTTATTTTGAGAAAGTCATTTTATTCCCTCTCTCATATTTTTGTAATAGAAATAATTGACGATAAAATAACAAAATCAAATGATCCTATTCTCAAAATTTGAGAAAACTCAAATATGAAAATAACAAAATCCCAACTCTCTCCGTGGGTCCTTGAGTTGCGTAGAAATTTCTAGAATCAACCAAAAGCAAAATAAAATATGATATGCATTTATGATCTAATGTATAACATTCCAAATTGAAAATTTGGGATGTTACAGCAAGCAACAATTCTCCTAAGTGGATGGCCTTAAGGTTTGATAAACATGTAGAAGCTTTGAATTGACATCAATGATCACTTGCACACATAGTTACAGAACTTGTCTCGGCACCCGACGAAACTAGTAAGATTGTTAGTCTTAGTATCCATGCCAGTTACGAGGATTAAAGCAACTTGTGTTCGAAAGAAGTGGTTGAAGTAAGAGAAATAAAATCAAGGAATTGTAAAAGCGTCTGGTGAAAGTTGAAAGCAATAGGGATGGATAAACTGGGATCCATAATTTCACAAGCGGGTCCAATAAAAGATAACATGGTGTGGTAAGAAAATTACAGTTAGTATCGATTAAACTGTAATTTTTATGAGTATGATTATGCTGTTGGATGTCTTAGAGGAAATCATGTGATGATGATATTTTAGTATGTATTCATTAGTTATTATGAATATCCTTGAACATCATCAATGATATGTATCAATAAGTATGTGACTTGTTTGTGAAACTATGTATTGTCTGACTGTTGTTCTAATGATCCCTAGTTGATAAGGTTATGCGGACACATATCGTTCAACTAGTATACGATTCAGTCGATGACCATGTTTCACAATTCATGGGTATAGAGATACTAAACCGATAGTATGGACTCTGGGGTGGAGATCACAGAGTCGGACAAAACCACTTTCAGAAGCAAGGAGATATTGTCATATGTTGATCTCAAGTACGATGTATATGCCTAATACGTCTCCAACGTATCTATAATTTTTGATTACTCCATGCTATTATATTATCTATTTTGGATGTCAATGGGCTTTATTTTACACTTTTATATCATTTTTGGGACTAACCTACTAACGGAGGCCCAACCAAAATTGCTGTTTTTTTTGCCTATTTTAGGGTTTTGAAGAAAAGGAATATCAAACGGAGTCCAAACGGAATGAAACCTTCGGGAACGTGATTTTCTCAACAAACATGATCCAGGAGACTTGGAGTGGGCATCAAGAAACAACGTACGAAGGCACGAGGCAGGGGGCACGCCTACCCCCCTGGGCGCGCCCTCCACCCTCGTGGGTCCTCCTTTGCTCCACCGACGTACTTCTTCCTCCTATATATATCCATGTACCCCCAAACATCGAGGAGCACCACGAAAACCTAATTCCACAGCCGCACTACTAGGGAAAACCTTATACACAGAATATTACCAGCAGCGCTCTTCAAAATACGACGCTACTACTATTTAGCAACAACGCGTGACGGAAAAACGTGCCGTTGAAAGAAAAATAGCAGTAACACGTCATCTCTAAACCGCGCTACTGCTGTAATTGCCATGACCTCGCCGTCCAGCTAGTTATAGCAGTAGCGCCTTACACCGTACCGCGCTACCGCTATTCTCCTTACATGTAGCGCTTTTTCATACCCGCGCTACTACTAACCCTACCGTATCACCACGCGGCCGACCCTCTCTCTCACCCTCTCAGTCACTCTCGCCCGCGCCGATAACCATTGTCGTTCGTCGCCGCCGCCGCTGCTGTCGTCCGTCCGCCACCGAGGTACTCCCTCCTTCTGTCCATCCTCCTCCCACCGCGCCCTCCACCCTCCTCCTCCCACCGCACCCTCCTCCCTCGGCCTGCGGCCGTCCCCTCCTCCCTCCTCCGCCGGCAGCCCTCCTCCCACCGCCCCTCCCTCCTCCTCCTCCTCCGGCCGGCCCCTCCCCCTCCCCCTCCGGCCGCCCCTCCCCCTCCTCTCTCCTCCCTCCCTCCCTTGTCTCTGTTTTTGCAAATCGTAGGTAACTAGTTTATTTAGCAAGTGATTAATATAACTAGCTTATTTATATTAAGTGCTTAATGGACCTAGTTTATTTAGTAAGTAGTTAATAAAACTAGTTTAATTAGTGTTAGGATTATATATAAGATATTTTCGAATATTTTTTTTTCATATTTTGAACCATTGAAATGCAATGACCATCGATAAGTGGCCTATGTTTTGCCGGAGTGTTGATTAATTTCCGTTCTGGCAAATTTCAGGCGCTTGATGTGTCCTTTTTTAGCAAAGGTCATGCCGAATTTTTTGGGTTTTGCTGTCGAGTTATAATCTCTGAATTTTGAACACAGGAGATGTCTGGTGACGATGGGATCCCGGAGTGCGGGTACTGCTATGATGACCGGGGTGTGTGCGATAGGTTTCCTCACCTGCAAAATGATAGGTTTTTCACCATGAAGCTGGAAGAGACCTTCGATGTTTGTACGGTATGCAACAACAATCATTTCATCGTAATTAATATCATCACTTGTGCTTCTTTTGTTCAACCTGTAATTTATGGATTTTTTTCAATTCGATTAGTACATCCCGTGCCATGCTAGACCATATGTATTGGAGAAGCTTGGTTTTGGTTTAGATGACTTTGAGAATATGGAGACGAGGAGGGCTCACTTAAGAACTAAACATGGTTACGAGTTTCTGGTTAAGTTCTACAATGCGGTCGATCGCTCCCATTTCGGTTGCTCTAATTGGGAAGCTCTCTGCAATGCATATGGATTTGAGGAGGGAATGCGAATAAGATTTGATATTCGTCCCGAAGATTATGATGATGATGATGATAATATCGACATCTGGGTGGATGTGGATATGCCTCTAGTTTTGCCTAGATGTGAGTTTGTCAAACTATTTTGTTAAGTTCAGTAATTTATGTTGTTAATTTAAAAATATTTGGTGTTCGTCCATACTAAACTTATTTATCTATAATTTTCAGCTTATTTCTTATCTTCAAGAAACACTCGGAAGGTAGTAGACAACACATACTACAGCTATGACTCCAAGCTTAATTGTGAGGAGAAAGGTTATCTTGTCTCATTCATAGAAGATGTTGAGGCCTTCAAAACCAGTCACTCTATCAGCCAAAATTATACTAGATATGTGCCACTAGTCCATACATTGCTTGATGATAACTTCATTGCTAAAAACTTGGTAAGATTTTGTTAATGATGGTAACTTCATTGCATACATTATTCTTAAGTAAACCATTGCTAACTATATATGTTACTATTTCATTTTTGAACAGAGGCTCCCGAAGCAGGTTGTGCCTGACATGCTATTTACCGAAGGTGATATGCATATGGTTAGCTTACGACCAACTCCTTCGGAGGCTTACCATACTGCATACTCGATTTTTTCAAACGATGGAAGGCTCAAAATCAAAGAATGGAGCAAAGTGATGAATGCGCACACGCAAATAATTGGAGACAAAATGAATGTGCGCAAGCCACAAGTTGGAGATAGGTTTATGTACATTCTTCATTATGGTGAAGGACCGGTTTATCTGTTTTATGGTATTTTAGCTAGGAGAGAGGAGTAGGTCCTAAGTATTAAGAACAATTAGTTAGTGTTGATTATATATGACTACAATGTCTTAGACTTGATGGTGATGCTGAGTAGGAGTAGTGACTATGAGTACTATGATGATGATGAGGACGAGTTGTTATTATAACTAGTGACGAAGTTGTTATATGATGTCCCATCATGGAAGAAAATGATGATTATGAGGAGTTATATGACAATGATATATTATGATGATAAGTTGTTAATGATATTATGATGATGATGAGAAGTTATTATGTCATTGGGTGAAAGAACCGCCAATTAGTTTCAAATGGATGGATCCAAAGTGACCATTGGTTACTTTGGATCCATGCACTTGAAACTAATCCAAGGTTCTTTCACCTAGTGATTTAATAACTCATTATGATGTAAAAACAATCTCTAAATTGCTACTGTATGAAAAATTGTATACAGGTATATGAATACGACCTAAAATTCAAAAGAAATGGAATAGGGAATAATAGTAGTAGCGGTTGTTTTCAAAAGCGCTACTAATAATTAGCAGTAGCGATTGACTTGGAAAGCGCTACTACTAAGTAGATATAGCAGTAGCGAGTGCCAGTAGGCGCTACTGCTAAGCATTAGCTGTAGCGCCTTATTAGTAGCGCACTTACTCGCGCTACTGATAGGCCAAAAACCAGCGCTACTGCTAGGCTTTTCCCTAGTAGTGCCGCAAGCTTCTGTACCCAAGAGATCCCATCTTGGGGACTTTTCCGGAGCTCCGCCAGAGGGGGCATTGATCACGGAGGGCCTCTACATCAACTCCATGGCCTCTCCGGTGATGTGTGAGTAGTTTACTTCAGACCTACGGGTCCATAGTTATTAGCTAGATGGTTTCTCTCTCTCTTTGGATCTCAATACAAAGTTCTCCTCGATCTTCTTGGAGATCTATTCGATGTAATCTTCTTTTTGCGGTGTGTTTGTCGAGATCCGATGAATTGTGGGTTTATGATCTGGATTATCTATGAACAATATTTGAGTCTCCTTTGAATTCTTTTATGTATGATTGGTTTATCTTTGCAAGTCTCTTCGAATTATCAGTTTGGTTTGGCCTACTAGGTTGATCTTTCTTGCAATGGGAGAAGTGCTTAGCTTTGGGTTTCATCTTGCGGTGCTCGATCCTAGTGACAGAAAGGGAACCGACACGTATTGTATTGTTGCCATCAAGGATAAAAAGATGGGGTTTATATCATATTGCATGAGTTTATCCCTCTACATCATGTCATCTTCCTTAAAGCATTACTCTGTTCTTATGAACTTAATACTCTAGATGCATGTTGGATAGCGGTCGATGTGTGGAGTAATAGTAGTAGATGCAGAATTGTTTCGGTCTACTTGTCTCGGACATGATGCCTATATACATGATCATACCTAGATATTCTCATAACTATGCTCAATTCTATCAATTGCTCGACAGTAATTCGTTTACCCACCGTAATACTTATGCTCTTGAGAGAAGCCACTAGTGAAACCTATGGCCCCTGGGTCTATCTTCCATCATATTAATCTTCCAACACTTAGTTATTTCCTTTGACGTTTATTTTACTTTGCATCTTTATTTCTCTTTATTATAAAAATACCAAAAATATTATCTTATCATATCTATCAGATCTCACTCTCGTAAGTGACCGTGAAGGGCTTGACAACCCCTTTATCGCGTTGGTTGCGAGGTTCTTATTTGTTTGTGTAGGTGCGTGGGACTTGAGCGTGATCTCCTACTGGATTGATACCTTGGTTCTCAAAAACTGAGGGAAATACTTACGCTACTTTGCTGCATCACCCTTTCCTCTTCAAGGGAAAACCAACGCAGTGCTCAAGAGGTAGCAATGCCACGTACTAAACCTAAACATGAGGTCCTCGCATGTTCTCATGATGATAATTGACTAACTTAGGGTCTATCAAATGCTGCTCTGTAACTGGGTAGTACTAAAAGCATCTCCAATAGATGATGTAGATGCAAAAAATAACTAATTTATACATCTCCGAGGCCAAAAACCCCACCTCCGACAGATGATATTGATACAAAAACATTTACATCTCCACCTCTAGGATATGTAAAATACAAACACATGAAGATGCAAACTCACATCTTCACCTACACGAGATGTAAAACTCGCAGTCGCGCACCAACTGCCAACCGCTCTTCAGTTTCATTCCACCCGCCCGCTGATGTCGCTTGAAACTACGTCGGTATTTCCCTAAAGAGGAAGGGATGATGCAGCACAGCGATGGTAGGTATTTCCCTCAGATATGAAACCAAGGTTATCGAACCAGTAGGAGAACCAAGCAACACAACGTAAACAGCCCCTGCACACAGATAACAAATCCTTGCAACCCGACGTGTTAAAGGGGTTGTCAATCCCTTTCGGGTAACGGTGCCAGAAATTGGTGTGTGGCGGGAAAAAGTTGTAATAGATTGGATAAATAGATCACAAATAAAATAAAGTGCAGTAAAGTATTGTTTGTATTTTTGGTTTAATAGATCTGAAAATAAATGCAAATAAAAGTAAATTGCAAAGGCAAATAATATGAGAAAGAAGACCTGGGGGCCGTAGGTTTCACTAGTGGCTTCTCTCGAGAAAAATAGCAAACGGTGGGTAAACAAATTACTGTTGGGCAATTGATAGAACTTCAAATAATTATGATGATATCCAGGCAATGATCATTATATAGGCATGACGTCCAAGATTAGTAGACCGACTCCTGCTTGCATCCACTACTATTACTCCACACATCGACCACTATCCAGCATGCATCTAGTGTATTAAGTTCATGGAGAAACGGAGTAATGCAATAAGAACGATGACATGATGCAGACAAGATCTATCTATGTAGAGATAGACCCCATCATTTTATCCTTAGTAGCAACGATACATACGTGTCGTTTCCCTTTCTGTCACTGGGATCAAGCACTGTAAGATCGAACCCACTACAAAGCACCTCTTCCCATTGCAAGATAAATAGATCAAGTTGGCCAAACAAAACCCAAATATCGGAGAAAAAATACGAGGCTATAAGCAATCATGCATATAAGAGATCAAAGAAACTCAAATAACTTTCATGGATATAAAAAGATAGATCTGATCATAAACTCAAAGTTCATCGGATCCCAACAAACACAACGTAAAAGAGTTACATCATATGGATCTCCAAGAGACCATTGTATTAAGAGTCAGAGAGAGAGAGAGAGAGAGAGAGAGAGAGAGAGAGAGAGAGATGAAGCCATCTAGCTACTAACTACGGACCCAAAGGTCTACAAAGAACTACTCACGCATCATCGGAGAGGCACCAATGGAGGTGGTGAACCCCATCTGAGATGGTGTCTAGATTGGATCTGGTGGTTCTGGACTCTACGGCAGCTGGATGAATATTTCATCGACTCCCATAGGGTTATGGAAATATTGGGGTATTTATAGAGTAAAGAGGCAGTCCGGGGGGCACTCGAGGTGGGCACAACCCACCAGGGCGCGCCTGGGCCTCCTGGCGCGCCCTGATAGGTTGTGCCCCCCTCAGGGCACCCCCCAGGTGCAGCTAGGGCCCATTGTGTTCCTTCTGGCCCATAAAAGTTCTTCGTAAAGTTCATTTGGACTCTGTTTGATATTGATTTTTTGCAATGTAAACAACATGAAAAAAACATCAACTGGCACTTGGCACTATGTCAATAGGTTAGTACCAAAAATGATATAAAATGATTATAAAACATCCAAGATTGATAATATAACAGCATGGAACAATAAAAAATTATAGATACATTGGAGATATCAGCATCCCCAAGCTTAACTCCTACTCGTCCTCGAGTAGGTAAGTGATAAAAACAGAATTTTTGATGTGGAATGCTGCCTATCATGTCATATCATATTCTTTTCTTTATAGCATGGACAATTGGGCTTGTAGTTGTTCAAAGCAATAGTCTAGTTTTGACATGATAATTTAGATACTCAAGCATATCAACAAGCAACCATGTATTTCAAAATATCAATGCTAAAATAAGTCATCCCTAGCCCATCATGCTCAAACATTGATCCATTCATGAAACACACTCGAATATTAGCTACACCCAATACTTAAGTATGATCATATTGCCTCCTAGTTGGTGCTTTTATAAGAGAAGATGGAGACTCAAAATAAAAATTGCATAAAGTAAAAGAAAGGCCCTTCGCAAAGGGAAGTAGGGATTTGTAGAGGTGGCAGAGCTCAAAGCGAAAAACTTAGAGATAAAAACATTTTGGGAGGTGTATCCATCCCACCAACGAAAACGACTTAGAGTTCCCAATACTTTCCATGCATAGATAAATCATAGGCGGTTCCCAAACAGAAAATAAAGTTTATTCCTTTTTCCACTATACTTTCACTTTCCATGGCTAGTCGTATCCACGGTTGCCCTCCATACCAACACTTTCCAAGAAATTTATTATTGATAACATAAAGTAAATTCATTTTTTGCATTTCGGGACTGGGCATCCCTAATACCTTTGCCTTACTCTTGTGTAATGACAAGTGAATAAACACTCATCTTGAGAATAACACATCTAGCATGGAAAATATTAGCCACCCCTCACCGCTCCGCGAGCGAAACAAACACACAAAAGAGAAGTTTATTTTGAAAATTAGAGATGGCACATGCAAATTTGCTTAGAACGGCAAAAGAATACCGCATATAGGTAGATATAGTGGACTCATGTGGCAAAACTGGTTTAAGGATTTTGGATGCACAAGTAGTGATCATACTTAGTGCAAAATGAAGGCTAGCAAAAGATTGGGAAGCGACCAACCAAGAACAGATAATCTCATAAGCAAGCATTAAGCATAAATAACAACGAATAATGCACCACAAGTAGGATGTAATTTCATTGCATGACTATTGACTTTTGTACTTTCATAGGAATCACTAACCTTAACACCAACATGTTGGGGAACGCAGTATTTCAAAAAATTTACCTACGATCACGCAAGATCTATCTTGAAGATGCATAGCAACGAGAGGGGGAGAGTGTGTCTACGTACCCTCGTAGACCGAAAGCGGAAGCGTTTAGTAACGCGGTTGATGTAGTCGAATGTCTTCACGATCCAACCGACCCAAGTACCGAACGCATGGCACCTCCGCAATCAGCACACGTTCATCTCGGTGGCGTCCCTCGTACTCTTGATCCAGCTGAGGCGAGGGTGAGTTCCGTCAGCACGACGGTGTGGTGACGGTGATGATGAAGTTACCGACGCAGGGCTTCGCCTAAGCACTACAACGATATGACCGAGGTGTGTAACTATGGAGGGGGCACCGCACATGGCTAAAAGATAAACTTGTGTGTCTATGGGGTGCCCCCTCCCACGTATATAAAGGGGGAAGGGATGAGGAGGCCGGCCAAGGGTGGCGCGCCCAAGGGGGGGAGTCCTACTCCAAGTAGGATTCGCCCCCCCTTTCCCACTTACACAAGGAGAAGAGGGAAAGGAGAAGAGGGAGAGAAGGAAAGGGGGGCCAGCCCCCCAACCATAACCCAATTCGGATTGGGCTTGGGGGGCGCGCGCCTCCACCTGGCCGCTGTCGGTGTCAAAACTGGCATATCTCGGGTAGGGGGTCCCGAACTATGCGCCTAAGGATCGAAGGTAATAGGAGGCAAGGGACACGATGTTTACCCAGGTTCGGGCCCTCTTGATGGAGGTAATACCCTACTTCCTGCTTGATTAACTTTGATGAGTATAAGGGTTACAAGAGTTGATCTACCATGAGATCGTAATGGCTAAACCCTAGATGTCTAGCCTGTATGATTAACTGCCTCTACAGACTAAACCCTCCGGTTTATATAGATACCGGAGGGGGCTAGGGTTGTACAGGGTTGGTTTACAGAGAAAGGAATCTTCATATCGGAACGCCAAGCTTGCCTTCCACGCCAAGGAGAGTCCCATCCAGACACGGGGGAAGCCTTCTATCTTGTATCTTCACGGCCCACCAGTCCGACCCACGTCACATAGCCCGGACGCCCGGGGACCCCCTAATCTGGGACGCCCTCAGTAGCCCCTGAACCAGGCTTCAATGACGATGTGTCCGGCACGCAGATTGTCTTCGGCATTGCAAGGCAGGTTCCTCCTCTGAATAATCCAAAGTAGTTGATCAAAAGAACTATATCCGGCTCTGCACAATAGTTACAACCCTGGACCACGAGGGCAAAATACTTTAAACAAAAATAGGTTATGTCTTCTGACAACTTTTTCGGCGAGGTATTGCGTTCCGGTCTTATTATTATTTCGAACCATTTTCTAGCCTCCCACTTCGCGTTTCGAGACGCAGTATTCATTGACACGTCTTGTCAAAGCAGAGATCGTGTCCCCTTATTGTGGGATTCTCATCAATACGGATTTGGGTAATCCAACCGTGCCACTCACACGACTCCTGGGGAATAGGCGAGTTTTAAGGCTCGTGGGGGGATGCTTGATATTCACTGCCTTTATAAGGAGACAAGGAACCACCTTTTTACACCACGCCTTCTTCCTCCTCAGCCCATCTGCCCTCGAGCTCCAGCGCCCAGGCTTCAATCCTTTCCGTCCCCAGCACACGCTCCAACCATGTCCGGATCTGGAGCGCAGGGCAAGTGGATGGCCTCCTCCGTCACGGAGGAGAACATCAAAGAACTCCGGGAAGCGGGGTATTTAGCCAAGGAAATCGCCCATCAGCTCCCTGCCAAAAAGCAGGTCATTCCCACACCAGAGCCCGATGAGAGGGTAGTATTCATCCCATACTTCCTTCGCGGGCTAGGGTTTCCTCTCCACCCGTTCGTCCGTGGACTCATATACTATTACGGGCTAGATTTCCATGATCTAGCCCCAATTCATTCCTCAACATCTCGGTGTTCATCGTCGTGTGCGAGGCGTTCCTCCGAACCCCCACTTCGGCCTATGGCTCAAGGTCTTCAATGTGAAGCCGAAGGTGGTCGAGGGTCAACACGCGGAGTGCAGCGGCGCCATGGTGAGCAAGCTCCCTAATGTCACCTGGCCCAAGGGGACCTTCGTAGAGACCGTGAAGGGGTGGCAATAGGAGTGGTTCTACATTACGGAACCTCGTGACGCCACATGGGCCGCCACTCCTGAGTTCAAAACTGGTCCACCAATGCGGCTCACATCAGGGCTCAAGAGGGGCCTAGATTGGGCATCATCCGACGAGGTGATGACGCTGCAAAAGCGCATCAAGAGCATGGTGGACAAAAACACCGGCCTTGCCAGCATGATCCAGGTGATGCTGTTTCGCCGGATTCTCCCCTGCCAACGCCGGACTCTCCATATGTGGGGGTTTGATCCGGCAAGTCCCCGGACCTTGCAGCGGTTCTTCAGCACGAAGCATGAAGATATATGGAAGCTGCCTTTTAAGACCCAAAAGACATGGCCGCCGACGACCGAAGGCCTCGGTCACGACTGCGCTCATCCAGCCACTCCAGTGAGTTTTTCAGATTTCTAATCATATCCTTGATTTGTAGATCCAAGGAGTAAGTTTAAACCTTCCCGTTGTCCTCCAGGGCTGGACGAAGAAGGGAGAGTGGATCAAGTGTCTGGCTCCCCTGCCCGAAGACCCAACTATTCCTCTTCTGACAAAGATGCTGGTTCCGGCGCCATACCAGGTGCCGGAAAAGAAGGACAAGAAGAAGGGTAAGGAGGTCTGAAGTGGCCTTCGCCGCAAAGGTGCTTCAGACATATCATCCGAAGATACCGAAGCTCTCTCCTCCCACGACGAAGACGAGGAGGAAGTGGAGGAGAACAATTCTCCCCTTAAAGGGGGAAAGAAGAAAAGGGGAGCTTCCGCAGATCTAGAGGCAGAAGCGTCCAAGAAGGGGAAACTCTCCCTTTTAGACGATTCGGAATCAGACGCCGAAGCCGTCCTCGAATGGAACCCCAGGCCGAAGCCTTCGGCCGAATCGTAAGTATTTAAGGATAATGTATGTATCCGGCTTTATGCCTTGCGATCCTAACACACATAATCACGTATTGTAGTCCGGCCCGTGATCTCCCCCGGCAATCATCGTCTTCTGGGAATTCGCTGGGCTCACACATGATGCAGAGCGAGTCGCCTCCGCCGACGTCCCCACCCACTGCTATGGACAACACTGAAGTGTTGTCCCGAAGGACCCTTCCAGGCCATGGAGAGGTGCGGGATGCCGTCAAGGTGGCGCCAGAGGGTAATACCTCTGCCATCGAAAACATGGGGGAACCGACCTCCATGGAGACTAGAGACGGGGACCATGCCCAATTTGGGCCCCAACCGAATATCATTCTGGAGACCAACACAGCTCCGGAATCAGGCGAGCAGCCTCCTTCGAAAGAAGGGGGTGTGTCGACTCCGCCGGCGACCTCGGTCAATCCGGAGGCGCCGGACACTCTGGTGGAAGCGCTTCAGAGCGCCTCCATTGTTGAGGAACATCGTACCCTTATGGGTACAGTGGTTGAAAAGGTTCGGTCCGCTAAAAGCGGATTGAACGAAGCCTACACCAGCCTTTTAATAGGCTTTGAGGTTGTAACACCCGGATAATTATGCTACAGTAAACCCATGCTAATGATGCCACATCACCTCTGTTACTGTCGCTAATCTCGCGTTAGTTCAAAATGATTTGAATTTTTGTCAAACATCAAAATTTTCAAACACTAAAACTAAAATGTTCAAAGGGTGTCACTTAATGCATAGGTAATTATTGTGAGGAAACACACTTATACAGAATGCCTAAATATTTTAAATTTAATTAAAACAGAAAAGGAAATAAATAAAAGAATAAAAATAAATAAATAAATAAAACAAAACTAACAAAACTAAAGAGAAAAGGAACCCCCCAAACCCCCTGGGCCAACTGGCCCACCTAACCAACAGCAAGGCCGTCGCAACCGGCCCAGGCCGCCCCACCCACTCCCCTCCATAACCCCCATCGACGGGAACCCTAACCCCCCACGACCGCACCCCCACTCCCCATGTCTCTCCTCTCCCCCTCCCGATCCGATCTGGATCGGGGACGAAACCGCCCCCTCTCTCGCGACGCCTCACCAACACCCCGTCGCAGGACTCCCCCATCACCGCGCGGCCGCGCCGTCCCGCACCCGATGCGCCCACGACCGTGCCCCGGCACTTGACGCCGCTGCCCGGATCGCCACCTCGCCGGACGCCATCGCCGCCTCCTCCCCTGCATCGAACCGTCCCCTTCGTCCTCCCCACGCCCTGCTGCCCAGTCCCCTACGCCCCGCGGCTAGGCTCCGCTTCCCCCCGCTCACCGCGCACACGCCCGCCCCGCTCACCTGCGCGTCGCTCGTCCCGCGCCGCTGCCCCATTCACCGCGCCTCCTCTGCTCGCCGTCTTGCTGCCCCCTTCCTGCGCCGCTGGCCTCGACCCGGCCTCCCGCAACCCTCCCTGCTCCGGCCGTCCTCGCCGGCCCCGCCCGCGGCCCTTGCTCGAAGGCCATCGCTTGCTCGCCGCCCGCCCAGCGGGCACACACCCCGCCGCTGCCCCTATCATGCTCGACGCCGCACCATCACCCCCGCGCGCCTGCACTAGACCTCGCCCCGCATGCGCCTCACTCGCGCACGCCCACGCTTGCGCGTGGCCGCGCCCCATCGCCTCTTAATCCCGCTCGCAGCTCGCCGCGCGCGTGGCCCCGCCTCGCCGGCGCTACGGTGGCCTTGCCGGCCCACGCGCCCACAGCCCCCCTCTCGCTCGCGGCGCTGCCCCCAGCGCTCCCGCGCACGCAGCCCTCCGCCAGCGCCGCCCTTCGCCGGCGCCGCCCACTGCTTCCCCCTGGACCGCACGCTCTGGCGCCCGCCGCATGCGCTTGCACCACCGGGGCGAAGCCCCGGTTAGCCCAGCGCCCGCTAAGCGGCGCCCGCGCCCGCTAAGCGGCGCCCGGTAGGCCTCCCCTGGCCACAAACACGTGGGGCCCAACCCCTAGGACATTATAAAAAAGGGATTAAAATAAAATAAATAAATTAACTAACTAAATTAATTATGTTTAGTTAACCTAATTAACTACTGTTAATTAACTAACAGTCAATGACAGTGGGACCCACTTGTCAGGTTAACCAGGTCAATGCTGAATGGCCTGTTGACTTTGACTGGCCCCACCAGTCAGTCTCTGCTGACTGGGCAGTTGACCAAGTCAACTAGGCCTACTGGTCAGCCACACAAGCCCTTCTGTGGGTACACTTCTGCGTACCCATAGCAATTTAACATTTAATTTTTGATTAGAACAATTTAGAAAATGTTTTAAAAACTTCAAAAATTAATATAAAATAATCCGTAACTCGGATGGAAAAACTTTGTACATGAAAGTTGCTCAGAACGACGAGACGAATCCGGATCCATAGTCCATTCGTCTGCCACACATCCCTAGCATAGCAAACACATAACTTTCCTCCTCCGGTTCATCTGTCCGAAAACGCCAAACTCCGGGGATACTTTCCCGGATGTTTCCCCCCTTCGTCGGTATCACCTCCTACTGCGTTAGGACACACCTGGCACCGTTACTTGTCATGTCATGCATCGATATGCATCTGTTTGCATTCTATTCATTGTTTCTTCCCCCTCTTCTCTTCGGTAGACTACGAGACTGACCCCGCTGCTGGTGCACCGATCGACTACGTTGTTGACGAACCCTACTTGCCAGAGCAACCAGGCAAGCCCCCCCTTGATCACCAGATATCGCCTATTCTTCTCTCTACTGCTTGCATTAGAGTAGTGTAGCATGTTACTGCTTTCCGTTAATCCTATCCTGATGCATATCCTGTCTTTGCTACTACTGTTGTTACCTTTACCTGCAATCCTAAATGCTTAGTATAGGATGCTAGTATTCCATCAGTGGCCCTACATTCTTGTCCGTCTGCCATGCTATACTATCGGGCCATGATCACTCAGGAGGTGATCATGGGTATACACTTATATACATAATATATGATACCTGTGGTGACTAAAGTCGGGTCGGCTCGTAGAGTAACCACGAGTGATTCACGGATTGGGACCGAAAGGACGTTTGTCCTAACGGCCCTCTGAGTGGACCTTTGTGGCGGAGTGACAGGGCAGGTTGAGACCACCTAGGATAGAGGTGGGCCTGGCCCTGGTCGGCGTCCGCGGTTAATTCAATTAACATGCTTAACGAGATCTTGGTATTTGATCTAAGTCTGGCCACTGGCCTATACGCACTAACCAACTACGCAGGAACATTTATGGGCACTCGACGTCGTGGTATCAGTTGAAACCTTCGTGACGTCAACGACTGAGCGGCGCGCGCCAGATTGGACCGCAAGCCTGCGCTTGTATTAAGGGGGCTAGGTCTGCTTCCGTCCGCGTATGCAACATGCAGGTGTGCAATGGGCGATGGGCCTAGACCCCTGCGCCATAGGATTTAGACCGGCGTGTTGACCTCTTTGTTGTGCCTAGGTGGGGCTGCGACATGTTGATCTTCTGAGGCCAGGCATGACCCAGGAAAGCGTGTTGAGAAATGTGGTGCACCCCTACAGGGAAGTTTATCTATTCGAATAGCCGTGTCCCTCGGTAAAAGGACGACCCAGAGTTGTACCTTGACCTTATGACAACTAGAACCGGATACTTAATAAAACACACCCTTCCAAGTGCCAGATACAACTCGGTGATCGCTCTCTCACAGGGCGACGAGGGGAGGATCGCCGGGTAGGAATATGCTATGCGATGATACTTGGCTAACTTACCATCTACTCTCTTCTTCTGCTTCAAGATGGAAGCTGCCAGAAGCGTAGTCTTCAATAGGACTAGCTATCCCCCTCTTATTCTGGCATTCTGCTGTTCAGTCCACATATACTACCCCTTTCATTGATACCAATGCATATGTAGTGTAGCTCCTTGCTTGCGAGTACTTTGGATGAGTACTCACGGTTGCTTTGCTCCCCCCTTTTCCCTTTCTATACCCGGTTGTTGCGACCAGGCGTTGGAGCCCAGGAGCCAAACGTCATCGTCGACGATGACTCTTACTACACTGGAGGTGCCTACTACTACATGCAGGCCGCTGACGACGACCAGGAGTAGTTTAGGAGGATCCCAGGCAGGAGGCCTACGCCTCTTTCGATATGTATCCCAGTTTGTGCTAGCCATCTTATGGCAACTTGTTTAACTTATGTCTGTACTCAGATATTGTTGCTTCCGCTGACTTGTCTATGATCGAGCTCTTGTATTCGAGCCCTCTAGGCCCCTGGCTTGTAATATGATGCTTGTATGACTTATTTTATTTGTAGAGTTGTGTTGTGATATCTTCCCGTGAATCCTTGATCTTGATCGTACACATTTGCGTGTATGATTAGTGTACGATTGAATCGGGGGCGTCACAAGTTGGTATCAGAGCCGACTGCCTGTAGGAATCCCCCTTCCACACTCCTTGGCCGAAGTCGAGTCTAGACATTACAAAACTTTTACTAACATGGTTGTGTCTTATGGGCCCACATCGCCATTTGGGTGGTATTAGGATCTTTTACTCCTCGATCTTTACTCTGGGACTCTGAACTCTATTCTACTCGGGTTAAACGAATTTACTAACTCTAACATTAGGATCCCGTGACCACATTCACCCCAAAGTTGGATAAGCCCTAGTTATTCCTTAGAGTAGTATATTGAATAATATCCACACTGTCATTTGACTCCTTTGAAACATCTTTGTTTTCAGATGGAACCCACGAGGCAGGTCGTGCGCCACACGATGGCCATTGGTGTCTCAGGATCACCTGTTGTGTTAGCTGAGATGATGACCTATTTGGGTCATCGCTAGCACCCTGAGTACACCGTGTACAAGCAGTACCAGGACTTTAACCAGGAGAAGTACATGATGCTGCTTATGCTGCTCTATCACATCTTCGTGGAGAGTATCGGGAGTTGGACATCTCCCCTTTCAGGCACATTGCTATCGCATCCGATGTTGGTGCGGAGGGGTACTACACTGCTGCCTACTCCACTGTCACCCGAGAGCCCTTCTACCATCAGAACCTGATTCTGCATGCTGATGGGCTTGATAGAGCTAACGGAGCTCTTCACCACGAGTTGTACACCACCCGCCAGCACTGTCGGTGTCAAAACCGGCGGATCTCGGGTAGGGGGTCCCGAACTGTGCGTCTAGGCGGATGGTAACAGGAGACCGGGGACACGATGTTTTTACCCAGGTTCGGGCCCTCTCGATGGAGGTAAAACCCTATGTCCTACTTGATTAATATTGATGATATGGGTAGTACAAGAGTAGATCTACCACGAGATCAAGGAGGCTAAACCCTAGAAGCTAGCCTATGGTCTGATTGTATGTTCCTACGGACTAAAACCCTCCGGTTTATATAGACACCGGAGAGGGCTAGGGTTACACAGAGTCGGTTACAATGGTAGGAGATCTACATATCCGTATCGCCAAGCTTGCCTTCCACGCCAAGGAAAGTCCCTTCCGGACACGGGATGAAGTCTTCAATCTTGTATCTTCATAGTCCAGGAGTCCGGCCGAAGGTATAGTCCGGCTACCCGGACACCCCCTAATCCATGACTCCCTCAGTAGCCCCCGAACCAGGCTTCAATGACGACGAGTCCGGCGCGCAGATTGTCTTCGGCATTGCAAGGCGGGTTCTCCTCCAAATTCCGTGTACCTGTTGAATAATGTCCGGTTTCTTGTAAATGTAGCGCTCCTTGGCTTCTACGCCCAATAATGGCCGTCTTCCACGTGTCAAACGAATACGAAAAGTCAGGGTGTTTTTACATTTACACCCCGAGCCACGTGAATGAGCCGCCTATTTAAGGGGACAAGGATTTAGATCCAAACCACACCTTCTCCCCTCCGCGAGTATTCATCAGAGCGTATCCGACAGAGGTCCATTCTATCATTGGAGCCCATACCGCCAAAGCATGAAACTGCTGACGAGCCTGACCGACCGCCACATGGATGGGACAGACCGGCTACTCATACCGAATACCAGCCCGTGCCACACCGCCGTCGAGGCAAGGAGGTAATGGCCCCGAGCTATACCTGCGACTTACGCAAGGACTTGGACAATAGAGCCGGTCTGACAAGATCAGTCGGTGGATCGAGGGGGCGTGCTCCAATGTGCGAAGACGGCCATCAGACCTGGCGGTACAGATACAACCTCGCATGGGACGAAAACCTCATACGGCCTCCATCCGAATTACGCCACGATGTCGCTCGATATAGAGGCGCCGCACACCCCCTATGCTTCACCGATGAAGTAATGGAACATCAGTTCCCAGAGGGGTTTAAACCCGTCAACATAGAATCATACGACGGTACGACAGATCCCACAGTCTGGATTGAAGATTTCCTTATCCACATTCACATGGCTCGCGGTGACGATCTACATGCCATCAAATACCTCCCCCTAAAGCTTAATGGACCAGCTCGGCACTGGCTAAATAGCCTCCCAGAGAATTCTATTGGCAGCTGGGAAGATTTGGAAGATGCCTTTAGAGACAACTTCCAAGGTACCTATGTACGGCCCCCGGACGCTGATGACCTTAGTCACATAGTCCAGCAACCCGGAGAGTTAGCCCGAAAACTCTGGACAAGGTTCTTAATTAAAAAGAACCCAATCGTCGACTGTCCGGACGCCGAAGCCCTAGCGGCCTTTAAACACAGCATCTGTGACAAATGGCTCGCCCGACACCTCGGCCAAGAGAAGCTAAAGCCCATGGCAGCCCTTACAGCACTCATGACCCGCTTTTGCGCGGCAGAGGATAGATGGTTAGCCCATAGCAATAATGGTACCAGTGACCCTAGTACTTCTGAAATCAGAAACCGCAACGGCAGGCCCCGACGCATCAAACACAAGCGTCGAAGTAACAATGATAATACCAAAGAAACGACGGTCAATGCCGGATTCCATGGCTCCAAATCTGGTCAACGGAAGAAGCCATTTAAAAGAAATAAAGACGGTTCATCTAGCCTGGACCAAATACTTGATCGATGCTACCTCTTGAGCACTGCGTTGGTTTTCCCTTGAAGAGGAAAGGGTGATGCAGCAAAGTAGCGTAAGTATTTCCCTCAGTTTTTGAGAACCAAGGTATCAATCCAGTAGGAGGCTACGCGCGAGTCCCTCGCACCTGCACAAAACAAATAAATCCTCGCAACCAACGCGATAAGGGGTTGTCAATCCCTACATGGTCACTTATGAGAGTGAGATCTGATAGATATGATAAGATAATATTTTTGGTATTTTTATGATAAAGATGCAAAGTAAAATAAAAGGCAATGAAAATAACTAAGTGTTGGAAGACTAATATGATGAAGATAGACCCGGGGGCCATAGGTTTCACTAGTAGCTTCTGTCAAGAGCATAAGTATTTTACGGTGGGTGAACAAATTACTGTTGAGCAATTTACAGAATTGAGCATAGTTATGATAATATCTAGGTATGATCATGTATATAGGCATCACGTCCGAGACAAGTAGACCGACTCCTGCCTGCATCTACTACTATTACTCCACACATCGACCGCTATCCATCATGCATCTAGAGTATTAAGTTCATAAGAACAGAGTAACACCTTAAGCAAGATGACATGATGTAGAGGGATAAATTCATGCAATATGATAAAAAAACCATCTTGTTATCCTCGATGGCAACAATACAATACGTGCCTTGCTGCCCCTACTGTCACTGGGAAAGGACACCGCAAGATTGAACCCAAAGCTAAGCACTTCTCCCATTGCAAGAAAGATCAATCTAGTATGCCAAACCAAACTGATAATTCGAAGAGACTTGCAAAGATAACCAATCATACATAAAAGAATTCAGGGAAGATTCAAATATTTTTCATAGATAAACTTGATCATAAACCCACAATTCGTCGGTCTCAACAAACACACCGCAAAAGAAGATTACATCGAATAGATCTCCACAAGAGAGGGGAAGAACTTTGTATTGAGATCCAAAAAGAGAGAAGAAGCCATCTAGCTAATAACTATGGACCCGAAGGTCTGAGGTAAACTACTCACACTTCATCGGAAGGGCTATGGTGTTGATGTAGAAGCCCTCTGTGATCGATGCCCCCTCCGGCGGAGCTCCGGAACATGCCCCAAGATGGGATCTCATGGATACAGAAAGTTACGGCGGTGGAATTAGGGTTTTGGCTCCATATTTGATCGTTTGGGGTACGTAGGTATATATAGGAGGAAGAAGTAACTCGGTGGAGCAACAGGGGGCCCACGAGGGTGGAGGGCGCGCCTGGGGGGGTAGGCGCGCCCCCTACCTCGTGGCCTCCCTGTTGGTTGCTTGACGTAGGGTCCAAGTCTCCTGGATCTTGTTCGTTCCAAAAATCACGTTCCCGAAGGTTTCATTCCATTTGGACTCCGTTTGATATTCCTTTTCTTCGAAACCCTAAAATAGGCAAAAAACAGCAATTCTGGGCTGGGCCTCTGGTTAATAGGTTAGTCCCAAAAATAATATAAAAGTGGATAATAAAGCCCAATAATGTCCAAAACAGTAGATAATATAGCATGGAGCAATCAAAAATTATAGATACGTTGGAGACGTATCAAGCATCCCCAAGCTTAATTCCTGCTCGTCCTCCAGTAGGTAAATGATAAAAACAGAATTTTTGATGTGGAATGCTACTAGGCATAATTTCAATGTAATTCTTCTTAATTGTGGCATGAATATTCAGATCCAAAAGATTCAAGATAAAAGTCTAATATTGACCTAGAAATAATAATACTTCAAGCATACTAACTAAGCAATTATGTCTTCTCAAAGTAACATGGCCAAAGAAAGTTCATCCCTACAAAATCATATAGTTTAGTCATGCTCCATTTCCGTCACACAAGAATGCTCTCATCATGCACAACCCCGATGACAAGCCAAGCAATTGTTTCATACTTTAGTAATCTCAAACTTTATAAACCTTCACACAATACATGAGCGTGAGCCATGGGCATAGCACTATGGGTGGAATAGAGTATAATGATGGGGGTTATGTGGAGAAGACAAAAAAGGAGGAAGTCTCACATCAACGAGGCTAATCAATGAACTATGGAGATGCTCATCGATTGATGTTAATGCAAGGAGTAGGGATTGCCATGCAACAGATGGACTAGATCTATAAATGTATGAAAGCTCAACAAAAGAAACTAGTGGGTGTGCATCCAACTTGCTTGCTCACGAAGACCTAGGGCACGTGAGGAGGCCCATTGTTGGAATATACAAGCCAAGTTCTATAATGAAAAATTCCCACTAGTATATGAAAGTGATAAGACAAGAGACTCTCTATTATGAAGATCATGGTGCTACTTTGAAGCACAAGTGTGGAAAAAAAGATAGTAGCATTGTCCCTTTTTATTTCTCTATTTTTTTGGCCTTTCTCTTTTTTATATATATTTGGGACAATGCTCTATTAAATGATGATCATCACACTTCTATTTATTTACAACTCAATGATTACAACTCGATACTAGAACAAGGTACGACTCTATATGAATGCCTCCGGCGGTGTACCGGGATATGCAATGAATCAAGTGTAACATGTATGAAAAATTATGAACGGTGGCTTTGCCACAAATACGATGTCAACTACATGATCATGCAAAGCAATATGACAATGATGAACGTGTCATGAATGCATGATAAATGGGATGGTGGAAAGTTGCATGGCAATATATCTCGGAATGGCTATGGAAATGCCATAATAGGTAGGTATGGTGGCTGTTTTGAGGAAGATATAAGGAGGTTTATGTGTGAAAGAGCGTATCATATCACGGGTTTTGGATGCACCGGCGAAGTTTGCACCAACTCTCAATGTGAGAAAGGGCAATGCACGGTACCGAAGAGGCTAGCAATGATGGAAGGGTGAGAGTGCTTATAATCCATGGACTCAACATTAGTCATAAAGAACTCATATACTTATTGCAAAAATCTACAAGTCATCAAAAACCAAGCACTACGCGCATGCTCCTAGGGGGATAGATTGGTAGGAAAAGACCATCGCTTGTCCCCGGCCGCCACTCATAAGGAAGACAATCAAAGAACCCCTCATGTTTAACGTTTACCATACGTGCATGCTACGGGACTTGCAAACTTCAACACAAGTATTTCTCAATTTCACAACTACTCAACTAGCACAACTTTAATATCACTACCTCCATATCTCAAAACAATCATCAAGCATCAGACTTCTCTTAGTATTCAAAACACTCATAAGAAAGTTTTTACTAATCTTGAATACCTAGCATATTAGGATTATTTAAGCAAATTACCATGCTATTTAAGACTCTCAAAATAATCTAAGTGAAGCATGAGAGATCAATAGTTTCTATAAAACAAATTCACCACCGTGCTCTAAAAGATATAAGTGAAGTTCTAGAGCAAAACTATATAACTCAAAAGATATAAGTGAAGCACATAGAGTATTCTAATAATTTCCGAATCTTGTGTGTGTCTCTCAAAAGGTGTGTACAGCAAAGATGATTGTGGTAAAATAAAAAGTAAAGACTCAAATCATACAAGACGCTCCAAGCAAAACACATATCATGTGGTGAATAAAAATATAGCTCCAAGTAAAGTTACCGATAGAAGTAGACAAAAGAGGGGATGCCTTCCGGGGCATCCCCAAGCTTTGGATTTTTGGTGCCCTTAGATTATCTTGGGGGTGCCATGGGCATCCCCAAGCTTAGGCTCTTGCCACTCCTTGTTCCATAATCCATCAAATCTTTACCCAAAACTTGAAAACTTCACAACACAAAACTTAAAGTAGAAAATCTCGTGAGCTCCGTTAGTGAAAGAAAAGAAAAGACCACTTCAAGGTACTGTAATGAACTCATTCTTTATGGACACCGATAACTACCACACGTGTGGGTGTTAAGGAATCTGCCCACACGTTCTGTGTGGTGCCTAAGAGGACCAGCCCACACGTCTGTGTGTGGGCAAAACAATTAGCGCCCACACGCCTCTTTTTTTCCCTCCCGGTCCCTCTTACACGCGTGCGTGTGGGCGAAATAGATAACACCCACATGCCCGGTACGTCAGGCCTCGTACCTCGTGGTCCCGCACACCCCGCAGTTGCCATGGGCCGGACCCTCGTCCATGTTCGTGTAAGTGCAGTTGCCATGTCGCTGAACTACGGTTGCCAAGACAACTACAGTTGCCATGTTTGCTCAACTGCAGTTGCCATCTCAGGTCAAAGTTCCAGATTGCCATTTTTTGGAAGACTACAGCTGTTGCCATGTGTGGTCTGGTCTACTGCAGTTGCCATGATTTCAAAACTTTAGGCGTTGCCACCTACTAACACTAGGCAATTGCCATGTAGCGCTACAAAAAAAGGCATGGCAAAAACATGTTCGGGTAAAAGAGAGAGTTTCCATGTGCTCACAAGCATGCTAGGGCAGTTGCCATTTAAAAAGAAAGAGTTTCCATCTGCTTACGTGCATGCTAGCGCAGTTTGCCATGTACCATGCAAAACATATGGCAACTGACATGTTCGGGTAAAAAAAAGAGAGAGTTGCCATCTACTTGCAATCATACTGGGGCAGTTGCCATGTACACTACAAAACGCATGGCAACTGGCAGCTTGGGTGTGGGAGAGGAGGCGGGTGTGTGGGCGACATGGCAAACGCCCACACACCAGCCCTTGTGCGTGACTGAAAAACTGGTGTGTGGGCGAACTGCTAAACGCCCACACACCGGCCCCTCCGTGTGGTAAAAGGGATGTGTGGGAGACCTCTCTCACACACCACACACGCAAGTTGTCCTACGTGGCATACAAAATCAGCTAATTCGTGCCAAGATTCGTGCAGAAGTTACTGGACGGTGATGGAGGCGTGTGGACGAGTTGGCTAACGCCCACACATGTGGGCTTTAAAATTTTTGTTCTTTATTTATATTGGTGTTAAATATACTGTATTCCAACTTATCTATGGTTTATAAACTATTTTACTAGCCATAGATTCATCAAAATAAGCAACCAACACACGAAAAATAGAATTTGTCAAAAACAGAATAGTATGTAGTAATCTGTAGCTAGCGCAAGATCTGGAACCCCAAAAATTCTAAAATAAATTGCTGGACGTGAGGAATTTATCTATTAATCATCTTCAAAAATAATTAACTAAATATCACTTTCCAAATAAAAATGGCTACAGTTATCGTGAGCGCTAAAGTTTCTGTTTTTTACAGCAAGAGTAACAAGACTTTCCCCAAGTCTTCCCGATGGTTCTACTTGGCACAAACACTAATTAAACACAAAATACACAACCAAAACAGAGGCTAGATAAATTATTTATTACTAAACAGGAGAAAAAAGTAAGGAATAAAAATAAAATTGGGTTGCGTCCCAACAAGCGCTATCGTTTAACGCCGCTAGCTAGGCATAAAAGCAAGGATAGATCTAGGTATTGCCATCTTTGGTAGGTAATTATTTAATGAGGCATCTACCATCCTTAGGAATTTATTTCTTTTTATTAATTATCAAACTTTTAGGCACAAGATTGAAAAATTCATTTGTAACAAATGGTTCCTTAATGATAGCAAAAAGATTGGGATGAATACTTATAGATTTGAGATCCGCAGTTTCCTTACTAGAAGATTCACCCTTATTTTTAGGAACATACATAAGCTTGGCAATTTTAGTGGGAGGACTTGGAGTATTCTTTACGGAAGAAAAAGCGGTTCCCAAGTTGGTAATAATACCCTCAAGTTTATCGATTCTAGTGGAATCCTAATTTATTTTCTCATTAACTATAGGTTCCTTTTCTTTAATATTTTTCAAGGTGACTCCTACTTTAGATCCATATTGAGTGATTTGGTTGTGGATCTTTTTATCCAAATTTTCAATTAACTCTACAATAGCAACCTTATTCTCAATAATTTCAAGTCTTTGCATTACATGCTCAAAAGTTAACGTAGTTCCATTAACCAAAAGAGGTGGTGAGCCAAACAAATCTATCATAGCATTATAAGAATCAAAAGTATGGCTACCCAAGAAGTTCCCTCCGGTAATGGTATCAAGGATATATCTATACCAAGGAGTAGCGCCTACATAAAAATTGCGAAGAAGAACGGAAGTAGATTGCTTCCTAGTAGATCTATTTTGAGCATTGCAAATTCTATACCAAGCGTCTTTTAGATTTTCTCCCTCCCTTTGCTTAAAATTTAGAACTTCATTCTCAGGAGACAACAGAGAAGATAAGGGACTAGCCATAACGACAAGCAAACGGAAAAGAGGCGAACGGAAAAGAGAGGGAGGATAGAGAGAGAGGGCGAATAAAACTGCAAGGGTGAAGTGGGGGAGAGGAAAACGAGAGGCAAATGGCAAATAATGTAATGCGGGAGATAAGGGTTTGTGAGGGGTACTTGGTATGTTTGACTTTTGCATAAACCTCCCCGGCAACGGGGCCAAAAATCCTTCTTGCTACCTCTTGAGCACTGCGTTGGTTTTCCCTTGAAGAGGAAAGAGTGATGCAACAAAGTAGCGTAAGTATTTCCCTCAGTTTTTGAGAACCAAGGTATCAATCCAGTAGGAGGCTACGCGCGAGTCCCTCGCACCTGCACAAAACAAATAAATCCTCGCAACCAACGCGATAAGGGGTTGTCAATCCCTACATGGTCACTTACGAGAGTGAGATCTGATAGATATGATAAGATAATATTTTTGGTATTTTTATGATAAAGATGCAAAGTAAAATAAAAGGCAATGAAAATAACTAAGTGTTGGAAGATTAGTATGATGAAGATAGACCTGGGGGCCAAGGTTTCACTAGTGGCTTCTCTCAAGAGCATAAGTATTTTACAATGGGTGAACAAATTACTGTTGAGCAATTGACAGAATTGAGCATAATTATGAGAATATCTAGGTATGATCATGTATATAGGCATCACGTCCGAGACAAGTAGACCGACTCCTGCCTGCATCTACTACTATTACTCCACATATCGACCGCTATCTAGCATTCATCTAGAGTATTAAGTTCATAAGAACAGAGTAACGCCTTAAGCAAGATGACATGATGTAGAGGGATAAATTCATGCAATATGATAAAAAAACATCTTATTATCCTCGATGGCAACAAGACAATACGTGCCTTGCTGCCCCTACTGTCACTGGGAAAGGACACCCCAAGATTGAACCCAAAGCTAAGCACTTCTCCCATTGCAATAAAGATCAATCTAGTAGGCCAAACCAAACTGATAATTCGAAGAGACTTGCAAAGATAACCAATCATACATAAAAGAATTCAGAGAAGATTCAAATATTGTTCATAGATAAACTTGATCATAAACCCACAATTCATCGGTCTCCACAAACACACCACAAAAGAAGATTACATCGAATAGATCTCCACAAGAGAGTGGGAGAACTTTGTATTGAGATCCAAACAGAGAGAAGAAGCCATCTAGCTAATAACTATGGACCCGAAGGTCTGAGGTAAACTACTCACACTTCATCAGAAGGGATATGGTGTTGATGTAGAAGCCCTCCGTGATCGATGCCCCCTTCGGCGGAGCTCCGGAACAGGCCCCAAGATGGGATCTCGTGGATACAGAAAGTTACGGCGGTGGAATTAGGATTTTGGCTCTATATTTGATCGTTTGGAGGTACATAGGTATATATAGGAGGAAGAAGTACGTCGGTGGAGCAACAGGGGGCCCACGAGGGTGGAGGGCGTGCCTGGGGGGTAGGCGCACCCCCTACCTCGTGGCCTCCCTGTTGGTTGCTTGATGTAGGGTCCAAGTCTCCTGGATCTTGTTCGTTCCAGAAATCACGTTCCCGAAGGTTTCATTCCATTTGGACTCCGTTTGATATTCCTTTTCTTCGAAACCCTAAAATAGGCAAAAAAACATCAATTTTGGGCTGGGCCTCTGGTTAATAGGTTAGTCCCAAAAATAATATAAAAGTGGATAATAAAGCCCAATAATGTCCAAAACAGTAGATAATATAGCATGGAGCAATCAAAAATTATAGATACGTTGGAGACGTATCAATCGACCTTGCCAAATTCACGGCACCCCCGACAAGCCTGCCAACCATACCAACAGAAGCTGTTGGGTATTTAAACAGGCCGGTAAGCTAAACATCGGACATAAGAAGAAGGGTCGCCCAGTGAGGACGACGACGAAGAGCCTCACCCACCGAACATTGGGGGACGGAAGAAATTTCCCCCCGAGGTCAAAACGGTGAATATGATATACGCTACTCACATCCCCAAGCGGGAGCGCAAACGCGCTCTGAGGGACGTCTATGCGATAGAGTCAGTCGCCCCAAAATTCAATCCATGGTCAGCCTGTCCGATCACTTTCGATCACAGAGACCATCCGACTAGTATCCGTCATGGAGGCTCGGCCGCATTGGTACTCAACCCAATTATCGATGGATTCCACCTTACGCGGGTCCTTATGGACGGCGGCAGCAGCCTTAACTTGCTCTATCAGGACATGGTCCGCAAAATGGGTATTGATTCGTCAAGAATTAAACCCACCAAAACTACCTTTAAAGGAGTAATTCCTGGTGTAGAGGCCCTTTGCATGGGATCAATCACATTGGAAGTCGTCTTCGGTTCACCGGATAACTTCTGAAGCAAGGACTTGATCTTCGATGTTGTCCCCTTCCGTAGAGGCTATCATGCACTACTCGGACGAACTGCGTTCGCTCGCTTCAATGCGATCCTGCATTACGCATATCTCAAACTGAAGATGCCTGGACCACGCGGTGTTATAACAGTCAATGGAAACACGGAGCGCTCCCTCCGTACCGAGGAGCACACCGCGGCACTTGCAGCGGAAGTCCATGGCAGCCTTATCAAGCCAAACACTACATCGGCAGTCAAGCCCCCGGACACTGTTAAATGCGTCCGGACTACTCGACAGAGTGACGGTCCATCTCGTCCGGAGCTCGATTAGCAATTCTGCCTCCATCTCAGCCCCTACCGAATTGCGGCATATGTGCCACGCGTACATAACTACGCACTAAAGATACCATGGGCCAAGACGGAGGTATAGTAAAGACAAAGTCCACAATACGGCTCGACCCTATCTGGACCCTCATGTTTCTTTTCTCTTATTTTTTCTTTTCCAGGTTCCTTACAACCACCATCACCTTCCGACGGTACCAAGGGCCCTTTTCTAGGTCCCTCATGAGAACCTGATCGTTGATCCTTTCGAAGGATAATACACCAAGGAGGAAAAACAGCATAGACGTGTGGCAGAGTATCTAAAGGATCTTTAAAGATCACCTCTTCCTTTTTAGGACCCGTGCACAACTTTCCCTAGTGCCCGGCATATAAATAGCCTTGATGCTTATCGCATCATTTGTAAAAATACATTTTGACGTATGAATCAGACTATAATGGAAACAGTTTTTCGCCCAACATATTCGGTACTGGCTTATTTCCTAAACCGTATTCCCTCTTTTTTGTCTGATCGCCATATACACCTCGATACGACTTAAATCGCCAGGGGCTCCATTCGGCCACGTATATTTCTTAAAAATAAAATAAGTCCGAACACTTTTATAGTACAATTCGGTGTCTCGAATTTAGCATTATATGCATCTGCTCTGAATCATGTCTTTGGTCAATAGTTGGGGCTCCTGTGGGTTACTACCTTACGTTCCGCTCGTTCGGCTATGGTAGTAAGGAAGAACTACTGCGATTGTGTTTCCGGTTCATCCGGACAAAGACCTCAGTAGAGAAAGCCAAAAACTGACTATCATGATGCGGTGAGAGCTGGTCAGCTATTCAGTGACTAAGTATGATCTCTCGCGATTTTTTTCGCATTACGCAAAGGACCGGTCTCCACCCGGGCAGGCGTCTACAACACCCAAGTTCGGATAATTGAATAATACCAGAGGTTGCACCTACAATCTCATTGTCAAACTCCTATGGCTAAGTGAGAGCGATAAAGCCACATAGTCTGATTGCCTGGTTCACCGCACTAACACCTCCTTCAAGGCCCAAGCCGTTGGGTCAAGTGTGTACAGGTGCCATTCCGAACACCCCCGTACTACCTACGTGGGGGCTGAAGCTGACGACTGGCCCACTCTCAAATACCGTAAATGGCCGCACAGGAGGAAAAGAATTAGAAGTAAAACAAGCAACATATTATACATAAGTCTTGTTTCATAATACAAAGTTCGAGCGGCACGGATACATTCATTCGAAGATAATGTCCTTCGAACACTGGCCCTCTACAATGCGGGAACCTTCCAAGACTTCATCAAAATACCACTTCAGCGTGCGGTGCTCATTGCCTGCGGGCGGTCCCTCGGTTGCTAGCTTGACGGCGTTCATCTTCGCCCACTATACCTTGATGCGAGCGAAGGCCATCCGGGCACCTTCGATATAGACCGACCGCTTTATGGCATCCAGCCGAGGGCAGGCACTGACTAGCCGCTTCACGAGACCGAAGTAGCTGTCGGGTATGGGCTCGGCGGGCCAGAGATGGATTATAATATCCTTCATAGCTAATCCGCCCACCCTATGCAGTTCGTTCAACTATTTCAGCTGATCACTGAGGGGCACCGGATGCTCTGGCGCAAGGTAATGCGACTAGAACAGCTTCTCCGTCGAGCTCCCCTCCTCGGCTCGGGAGAACTCCGCAGCATTAGCAATACTCCGGGGCAGATCCACAAACGCTGCTGGATACCTCCAAACCCGGGTCAGTAAGAGGTACCTTCTCCTCACAAATTTGCTATGCATAATAAAGGCCTTACCCGCCGCAATCTTCTTGGCCTCTTGAATCTCCCGGCAGGCGCCTTGGGCTTCAACCCGGGCATCCTGCGCGCTTTGGATGGCCTTAGCAAGTTCGGCATCTTGATACGTAATCTTGCGCTCCAAGGACTCACATTTGCTTATGGCATCCCGGAGCTCTTGCTGAACTTCCTCTACCCTTGATTCATGCTTTTGGCAGGTGGCTCGTTCCTCTTGCACCTCCTTCTTGGCTTTGGCCAGCGCATTCTTCAGGGTCTCGACCTCAGACGCGTCAACTGTAAGCACAATCACAAAACTTAGCAAGATAATAAACCAGCAAGTCATATCATTTCAGATATGAATATATATCACATACCTTGCTTCTCCTCCAATCGTTTGTTGGTGCGGATGAGCTCTTCATCGGCCCGCTCCAGCCTCCGCTTTAGTTCGGATACTTCGGTGGTATGAGCGGCTGCCGCTAACTTCGAAGCATGTTTGTTCAAATAGACATGTATGATCATCTCCTGCGAAATATTTGATCCTCTGTTCGGCCTCTCTTCATGAATGCCGAACAGAGTCTCATGGGCTACTAACTATACACAGGCATCCTTCTATATAGGTAAAAATTACTACATCCCATACCTCTGTGACGCCCCCGATTCAATTGTACACTAATCATACACGCAAACGTGTATGATCAAGATCAGGGATTCACAGGAAGATATCACAACACAACTCTACAAATAAAATAAATCATACACGCATCATATTACAAGCCAGGGGCCTCGAGGGCTCGAATACAAGAGCTCGCTCATATACGAGTTAGTGGAAGCAACAATATCTGAGTACAGACATAAGTTAAACAAGTTGCCATAAGATGTCTAGCACAAACTAGGATACATATTGAAAGAGGCACAGGCCTCCTGCTTGGGATCCTCCTAAACTACTCCTGGTCATCGTCAGCAGCCTATACGTAGTAGTAGGAACCTCCAGTGTAGTAAGAGGAGTCGTCGACAATGACTTCTGGCTCCTGGGCTCCAACGTCTGGTCGCAACAACCGGGTATAGAAAGGGGGGAAAGGGGGAGCAAAGCAGCCGTGAGTACTCATCGAAAGTACTTGCAAGCAAGGAGCTACACTACATATGTATTGGTATCAATGAAAGGGGTAGTATATGTGGACTGAACTGCAGAATGCCAGAATAAGAGGGGGATAGCTAGTCCTATCGAAGACTACGCTTCTGGCAGACTCCATCTTGAAGCAGAAGAAGAGAGTAAATGGTAAGTTAACCAAGTATCATCGCATAGCATATTCCTACCCGGCGATCCTCCCCTCGTCGCCTTGTGAGAGAGCGATCACCGGGTTGTATCTAGCACTTGGAAGGGTGTGTTTTATTAAGTATCCGGTTCTAGTTATCATAAGGTCAAGGTACAACTCCGGGTCGTCCTTTTACCGAGGGACACGGCTATTCAAATAGATAAACTTCCCTGCAGGGGTGCACCACATTCCCAACACGCTCGACCCCCTTTGGCCGGACACACTTTCCTGGGTCATGCCAGGCCTCGGAAGATCAACACGTCGTAGCCCCACCTAGGCACAACAGAGAGGTCAGCACGCCGGTCTAAATCCTATATGGCGCAGGGGTCTGGGCCCATCGCCCATTGCACAACTGCATGTTGCGTACGCAATCGGAAGCAGACCTAGCCCCCTTAATACAAGCGCAGGCTTATGGTCCAATCCGGCGCGCGCTGCTCAGTCGCTGACGTCACGAAGGCTTCAGATGATACCACAACGTTGAGTGCCCATAATTGTTCCCGCGTAGTTGGTTAGTGCGTATAGGCCAGTGGCCAGACTCAGATCAAATACCAAGATCTCGGTAAGCGTGTTAATTGAATTAACCGCGGACGCCGACCAGGGCCAGGTCCACCTCTCTCCTAGGTGGTCTCAACCTGCCATGTCGCTCCGCCACAAAGGTCCACTCAGAGGGCCGTCAGGACAAACGTCCTTTCGGTCCCAACCCGTGAATCACTCGCGGGTACTCTACGAGCCGACCCGACTTTAGTCACCACAGGTATCATATATTATGTATATAAGTATATACCCGTGATCACCTCCCGAGTGATCACGACCCGATAGTATAGCATGGCAGACGGACAAGAATGTAGGGCCACTAATGGAATACTAGCATCCTATACTAAGCATTTAGGATTGCAGGTAAAGGTAACAACAGTAGTAGCAAAGACAGGCTATGCATCAGGATAGGATTAACGGAAAGCAGTAACATGCTACACTACTCCAATGCAAGCAGTAGAGAGAAGAATAGGCGATATCTGGTGATCAAGGGGGGGCTTGCCTGGTTGCTCTAGAAAGTAGGGGTCGTCAATAATGTAGTCAATTGGGGCACCAGCAGAGGCGTCAATCTCGTAGTCTACCGGAGAGAAGATGGGGAAGAAACAATGAATACAATGCAAATAGATGCGTAACGATGCATGACATGACAAGTGACGGTGCCAAGTGTGTCCTAATGCAGTAGGAGGTGATACCGGCGAAGGGGGAAAACATCTGGGCAAGTATCCCCGGAGTTTCGCATTTTCGGACAAATGAACCGGAGGGGGAAAGTTACGTGTTCGCTATGCTAGGGATGTGTGGCAGACGAACGGGCTGCGTATCCGGATTCGTCTCGTCGTTCGAAGCAATTTTCATGTACAAAGTTTTTCCATCTGAGTTACGGATTATTTTATATTAATTTTTAAAGTTTTTAAAACATTTCTAAATTATTTTAATTCAAAAATTAAATATTAAATAGCTATGGGTACGCAGAAGTGTACCCACGGAAGGGCTTGTGTGGCTGACCAGTAGGCCCAGTTGACTTGGTCAACTGCCCAGTCAGCAGAGACTGACTGGTGGGGCCAGTCAAAGTCAACAGCCCAGTCAGCATTGACCATTGACCTGGTCAACCTGACAAGTGGGATCCCACTGTCATTGACTGTTAGTTAATTAACAGTAGCTAATTAGTTAATTAGGTTAACTAAACATAATTAATTAATTATTATTATTTTTATTTATTATTATTTAAATTCCTTTTTTATAACGTCCTGGGGCTGGGCCCCACGTGTTTGTGGCCAGGGGAGGCCTACTGGGCGCGCTTAGAGGGCGCAGGCGTTGGGTTAACCGGGGCTTCGCCCCGGTAGTGCAGGCGCATGTGGCGGGCGCCGGAGCGCGCTGTCCAGGGGGATGCAGTAGTCGGCGCCGGCGAAGGGCTGCGCGCGCAGGGGAGCGCTGGGGGCAGCGCCGCGAGCGAGAGGGGGGCTGCGGGCGCGTGGGCCGCAAGGCCACCGCAGCACCGGCGAGGCGGGGCCACGCGGGCCGCGAGCTGCGAGCGGGCATCAGAGGCGATGGGGCGCGGCCACCCATGAGCATGGGCGTGCGCGAGTGAGACACATGCGGGGCGAGGTCTAGTGCGGGCGCTCGTGGGCGATGACGCGACATCGAGCACGGTAGGGGCAACGGCGGGGTGTCTGACCGCTGGGCGGGTGAGGGAGTTCTGGACTAAGGGGTCCTCGACCATCCGGCATGTTGGACATGGGCCGAGCTATTGGGCCATGAAGATACAAGATAGAAGACTTTCTCGCGTGTCCGGATAGGACTCTCCTTTGCGTGGAAGGCGAGCTAGGCGGCAGGATGTACTATTTCCTTTCTATGTAACCGACTTTGTACAACCCTAGTCCCCTCTGGTATCTATATAAACCGGAGGGCTTAGTCCGTAGAGACAATCATAATCACATAGGCTAGATTTCTAGGGTTTTAGCCACTACGATCTTGAGGTAGATCGACTCTTGTAACACTCATATTCATCAAGATCAATCAAGCAGGAAGTAGGGTATTACCTCCATAGAGGGCCCGAACCTGGGTAAACATCATATCCCGTGTCTCCTGTTACCATCAACCTTAGACGCATAGTTCGGGACCCCTACCCGAGATCCGCCGGTTTTGACACCGACATTGGTGCTTTCATTGAGAGTTCCACTATGACGTCGAAGTTAGGGTTGATGGCTCGCCTTGTGATTAAGGACAATATCACCGCCAGAGGAGCTCTGGCCTCGGGCCAAACCCTCTAGCTGGGTGGCTTCATCATGACCGCCCGTTCGGCCGGTGAGCCGACAATGACTTCTCGGGTCATCGAAAATCGCCTCCGAATTGACTCCGAATACTCCAAACGGATGGATCCAATGGAATTGTCGTCCTTGAACAAACTCCTGAATCGCATCGCCGCCTTGGGGGTCGCTACAGACTACGATCGGATTGGGCTTAAACCCGATCAGAGAGAAATCAAATCTCCACCGATCACCCATTAGATAGCGGCAGTACAAGAGCAAAACAACAACTCTCCCTCTATACTAAGGACGAACTATGTTCAGATCTCCGAGCTCGAAGAGCTGGATACATGTCCGCGAAACGACGTGCCTTGTCCTCTGAACCCGAAGTCGGACGGTAGACCTGAAAAATCGGTCGATCTCCTGGAGCCGAACTATCAAGCCCAGAAATTTCTCAAACTCTGGATCCCAAATTGGGTCAGGGTTCGGATTTAAATCCACCCACCCAGATATACGCGATCTTACATACATACGACAGCAGTCTCAGGAAACAGTCCATCACTTTTGGGCCATATTCCTCCTTGTCAAGGACAAGATTAAAGATTGCCGCGATGAAGACGCGATCTCAATATTCCGCAGTAATTGTATGGACGAAGGAATCCTCAACACCATCAACCGCCGTCATGTATTACACTTCGCTGACTTGGCAACCATAGTACAGAAGTATTGCGCAATGGAAAGCGCCTGGAAAACTCAGGAAGCTCGCTGGGAACCACCAGTTTCCACTCAACCCCCCGTCCGGGCAAAAAGGATGCACCCTCACGGGGCGCCCGACACAGCAGTAAAGAAATCTAAACCCATTATGGGCCGCGGAAACGTTCTGGAGGGATGGCTCGATAGGCCATGCAAAATACACACAACACCAGATATCGTACCTACCCACAACCTTAGAGCATGTTCGATACTCCGGCAAGTGGCCAAGAGTGGCGAGGATATCCTCACCAAAAATACCTCAGAGCAACACCCCCCGGAAGACGATGACCTCAGGGTATTGACGGTCTTTGAGACTTTTTCTTAAAACAGTCGGCGCAAAAGGGCCCTCCGTGACCTCGCCGAAGCCTGCCAAGTCACAGCAATAAACCCCTGGAACGACACGGCCATAACTTTCAATGCCAGTGATGAACTAAAATTCCGGACAGCCCGGGCACCAGCCGCCTTGGTCCTCAATCCAATTGTCGATAGCTTTCGGCTCACCAAAGTGCTCATGGATGGAGGCAGCGGATTAAACCTCATCTACGAGGATACACTCAATAAAATGGAAATACACAGGAGCCGTATCGAGCAAAGTAGCACGACCTTCCGAGGAATCATTCCCAGTCGGGAGGCACGATGCGCGGGAAAAATTACACTTGGCGTGGTATTCGGCACGCCGGAGAACTATCGGTCCGAAGAGATAACCTTCCAAGTGGCCCCGTTCAACAGTGGATACCACGCCCTGTTGGGGCGAGATGCATTCACACGCTTTCAAGCCATACCTCATTACGGGTATAAGAAGCTCAAGATGTCCAGGCCCAACGGTATTATCACTCTCGCTAGTGATCCGGATATAGCCCTCCGCACCGAAAACAAAACAGCATCACTGGCCCTCGAGGCACTATCTGAGGCCCTCGTGGCCGAAGAGTTAATCACGCTGTGCTCGACGATGGATAGGGATGACATAATCCTTGATAAGCGCTCCAAATCCACCTCCTTCAAACCAGCTGATGAAATAGTCAAATTTCAAGTCCAGCCGACGGACCCAAAGAAGACAGTCTCCATCGGGGCACAGCTGGACCCAATGGTGGACGCCACACTACGAGCGTTCCTACGCAAGAACTGGGACATATTCTCCTGGCACCCTTCTGATATGCCAGGAATCCCACGCAGGTTGGCTGAGCACAACCTCAATATACTGAAGGGATATAAGCCGGTCAAGCAAACACTACAGCGCTTTTTCGAACCCAAACGACAAGCTATGGGGGAGGAGCTAGCCAAGTTAATTGAGGCCGGATTCATCAAAGAAATAAAACACCCGGATTGGCTAGCAAACCAGGTGATGGTGCGAAAGAAGGATAAATCCTGGCGCCTGTGCGTCGATTTCAAAGACCTCAACAAAGCTTGCCCTAAGGATCCCTTTGTTGGGGAACGTTGCAGAAAACTAAAATTTTCCTACGGTTTCACCAAGATCCATCTATGAGTTCATCTAGCAACGAGTGATCGGATTGCATCTACATACCTTTGTAGATCACGCGCGGAAGCGTTCAAAGAATGGGGATGAGGAAGTCGTACTCGACGTGATCCAAATCACCGGAGATCCTAGCGCCGAACGGACGGCACCTCCGCGTTCAACACATGTACGGTCAGCGTGACGTCTCCTCCTTCTTGATCCAGCAAGGGGGAAGGAGAGGTTGATGAAGATCCAGCAGCACGACGGCGTGGTGGTGGATGCAGCAGTCACCGCAGCAGGGCTTCACCGTTCTCTACGGAGGAGGAGGAGGTCTTGAAGGAGAGAGGGAGGCGCCAGGGGCATGGGGTGCCGCTGCCCTCCCTCCCCCCCTCTATATATAGGGTCCCCAAGGGGGGGCTCCGGCCCTGGAGATCCAATCTCCCAAGGGGCGGCGGCCAAGGGGGGTGGAGTGCCCCCCAAGGCAAGTGGGGCGCCCCCCCCACCCTAGGGTTCCCAGCCCTAGGCGCAGGGGGAAGGCCCAAGGGGGGCGCACCAGCCCACTAGGGGCTAGTTCCCCTCCCACTTCAGCCCATGGGGCCCTCCGGAATAGGTGGCCCCACCCGGTGGACCCCCGGGACCCTTCCGGTGGTCCTGGTACAATACCGGTGACCCCGAAACTTGTCCCGATGGCCAAAATAGCACTTCCTATATATAATTCTTTACCTTCGGACCATTCCGGAACTCCTCGTGACGTTCGGGATCTCATCCGGGACTCCGAACAACTTTCGGGTTACTGCATATACATATCTCTACAACCCTAGCATCACCGAACCTTAAGTGTGTAGACCCTACGAGTTCGGGAGACATGTAGACATGACCGAGATGGCTCTCCGGTCAATAACCAACAGCGGGATCTGGATACCCATGTTGGCTCCCACATGCTCCTCGATGATCTCATCGGATGAACCACAATGTCGAGGATTCAAGCAACCCCGTATACAATTCCCTTTGTCAATCGGTACGTTACTTGCCCGAGATTTGATCATCGGTATCCCAATACCTCGTTCAATCTTATTACCGGCAAGTCACTTTACTCGTACCGTAATGCATGATCCCGTGACCAGACACTTGGCCACTTTGAGCTCATTATGATGATGCATTACCAAGTGGGCCCAGAAATACCTCTCCGTCATACGGAGTGACAAATCCCAGTCTTGATTCGTGTCAACCCAACAGACACTTTCGGAGATACCCATAGTATACCTTTATAGTCACCTAGTTACGTTGTGACGTTTGGTACACCCAAAGCACTCCTACGGTCCGGGAGTTACACGATCTCATGGTCTAAGGAAAAGATACTTGACATTGGAAAAAGCTCTAGCAAAACGAACTACACGATCTTGTGCTATGCTTAGGATTGTGTCTTGTCCATCACATCATTCTCCTAATGATGTGATCTCGTTATCAATGACATCCAATGTCCATAGTCAGGAAACCATGACTATCTGTTGATCAACGAGCTAGTCAAAGAGGCTTACTAGGGACATGTTGGTGTCTATGTATTCACACATGTATTACGATTTCCGGATAACAAAATTATAGCATGAATAAAAGACAATTATCATGAACAACGAAATATAATAATAATTCTTTTATTATTGCCTCTAGGGCATATTTCCAATAGTCTCCCACTTGCACTAGAGTCAATAATCTAGTTACATTGTGATGAATCGAACACCCATGGAATTCTGGTGTTGATCATGTTTTTCTCTAGGGAGAGGTTTAGTCAACGGATCTGCTACATTCAGGTCCTTATGTACTTTACAAATCTCTATGTCCCCATTTTGAACACTTTCACGAATGAAGTTGAAGCGACGCTTGACATGCCTGGTCTTCCTGTGAAACCTGGGCTCCCTGGCAAGGGCAATAGCTCCAGTGTTGTCACAGAAGAGAGTCATCGGGCCCGACGCATTGGGTATGACTCCTAGGTCGGTAATGAACTCCTTCACCCAGACTGTTTCATGTGCTGCCTCCGAGGCTGCAATGTACTCCGCTTCACATGTAGATCCCGCCACAACGCTTTGCTTGCAACTGCACCAGCTTACTGCCCCACCATTCAAAATATACACGTATCCGGTTTGTGACTTAGAGTCATCCAGATCTGTGTCGAAGCTAGCGTCGATGTAACCCTTTATGACGAGCTCTTCGTCACCTCCATAAACGAGAAACATTTCCTTAGTCCTTTTCAGGTACTTCAGGATATTCTTGACCGCTGTCCAGTGTTCCTTGCCGGGATTACTTTGGTACCTACCTACCAAACTTACGGCAAGGTTTACATCAGGTCTGGTACACAGCATGGCATACATAATAGAACCTATGGCTGAGGCATAGGGGATGACACTCATCTCTTCTATATCTTCTGCCGTGGTCGGACATTGAGCTGAGCTCGATTTCACACCTTGCAACACAGGCAAGAACCCCTTCTTAGACTGATCCATATTGAACTTCTTCAATATCTTATCAAGGTATGTGCTTTGTGAAAGACCTATGAGGCGTCTTGATCTATCTCTATAGATCTTGATGCCTAATATATAAGCAGCTTCTCCAAGGTCCTTCATTGAAAAACTCTTATTCAAGTAGGCCTTAATGCTGTCCAAAAGCTCTATATCATTTCCCATCAAAAGTATGTCATCTACATATAATATGAGAAATGCTACAGAGCTCCCACTCACTTTCTTGTAAACGCAGGCTTCTCCATAAGTCTGCATAAACCCAAACGCTTTGATCATCTCATCAAAGTGAATGTTCCAACTCCGACATGCTTGCACCAGCCCATAAATGGATCGCTGGAGCTTGCATACCTTGTTAGCATTCTTAGGGTCGACAAAACCTTCCGGCTGCATCATATACAGTTCTTCCTTAAGATAACCATTAAGGAATGCCATTTTGACGTCCATTTGCCATATCTCATAATCATAGTATGCGGCAATTGCTAACATGATTCGGACAGACTTCAGCTTTGCTATGGGAGAGAAAGTCTCATCGTAGTCAACCCCTTGAACTTGTCGATAACCCTTAGCGACAAGCCCAGCTTTATAGATGGTCACATTACCATCCGCGTCTGTCTTCTTCTTAAAGATCCATTTATTTTCTATGGCTCGCCGATCATCGGGCAAGTCAGTCAAAGTCCATACTTCGTTTTCATACATGGATCCTATCTCGGATTGCATGGCTTCAAGCCATTTGTTGGAATCGGGGCCCGCCATCACTTCTTCATAGTTCGAAGGTTCACCGTTGTCCAACAACATGATTTCTAAGACAGGGTTGCCGTACCACTCTGGTGCGGAACGTGTCCTTGTGGACCTACGAAGTTCAGTAGCAACTTGATCTGAAGTTTCATGATCATCATCATTAACTTCCTCTCTAGTCGGTGCAGGCACCTCAGGAACATTTTCTTGAGCTGCGCTACTTACCGGTTCAAGAGGTAATACTTCATCAAGTTCCACTTTCCTCCCACTTATTTCTTTCGAGAGAAACTCTTTCTCTAGAAAGGATCCATTCTTGGCAACAAAAGATCTTGCCTTCGGATCTGAGGTAGAAGGTATACCCAATAGTTTCTTTAGGGTATCCTATGAAGACGCATTTTTCCGACTTGGGTTCGAGCTTTTCAGGTTGAAGTTTCTTGACATAAGCATCGCATCCCCAAACTTTTAGAAATGACAGCTTAGGCTTCTTCCCAAACCATAATTCATACGGTGTCGTCTCAACGGATTTCGATGGAGCCCTATTTAAAGTGAATGCGGCAGTCTCTAAAGCATAGCCCCAAAATGACAGCGGTAAATCGGTAAGAGACATCATAGTTCGAACCATATCCAATAGAGTGCGATTACGATGTTCGGACACACCATTACGCTGAGGTGTTCCAGGTGGCGTGAGTTGTGAAACTATTCCACATTTTCTTAAGTGTGTGCCAAATTCGTGACTCAAGTATTCTCCTCCACGATCTGATCGCAAAAACTTGATTTTTCTGTTACGTTGATTCTCAACCTCACTCTGAAATTCCTTGAACTTTTCAAAGGTTTTAGACTTGTGTTTCATTAAGTAGACATACCCATATCTACTCAAGTCATCAGTGAGGCTAAGAACATAACGATAGCCACCACGAGCCTCAACACTCATTGGACCGCACACATCAGTATGTATGATTTCCAATAGGTTAGTTGCTCGCTCCATTGTTCCTGAGAACGGAGTCTTGGTCATCTTACCCATGAGGCATGGTTTGCACGTGTCAAATGATTCGTAATCAAGAGACTCTAAAAGTCCATCTACATGGAGCTTCTTCATGCGTTTGACACCTATGTGACCAAGGCGGCAGTGCCACAAGTATGTGGGACTATCATTATCAACCTTACATCTTTTGGTATTCACACTATGAATATGTGTAGCATTACGCTCGAGATTCATTAAGAATAAACCATTCACCATAGGAGCATGACCATAAAACATATCTCTCATATAAATAGAACAACCATTATTCTCGGATTTAAATGAGTAGCCATCTCGAATTAAACGAGATCCTGATACAATGTTCATGCTCAAAGCTAGTACTAAATAACAATTATTGAGGTTTAAAACTAATCCCGTGGGTAAATGTAGAGGTAGCGTGCCGACGACGATCACATCGACCTTGGAACCATTCCCGACGCGCATCGTCACCTCGTTCTTCGCCAGTCTCTGTTTATTCCGCAGCTCCTGCTTTGAGTTACAAATGTGAGCAACCACACCGGTATCAAATACCCAGGAGCTACTACGAATACTGGTAAGGTACACATCAATTACATGTATATCACATATACCTTTTGTGTTGCCGACCTTCTTGTCCGCTAAGTATTTGGGGCAGTTTCGCTTCCAGTGACCACTTCCCTTGCAATAAAACCACTCAGTCTCGGGCTTGGGTCCATTCTTTGGCTTCTTCCCGGCAGCTTGCTTACCGGGCACGGCAACTCCCTTGCCGTCCTTCTTGAAGTTCTTTTTACCCTTGCCTTTCTTGAACTTGGTGGTTTTATTGACCATCAACACATGATGTTCCTTTTTTGACTTCTACCTCTGCCGATTTCAGCATTGAAAATACCTCAGGAATGGTCTTTTCCATCCCCTGCATATTGAAGTTCATCACAAAGCTGTTGTAGCTCGGTGGAAGCGACTGAAGGATTCTGTCAATGACCGCGTCATCCGGGAGATTAACTCCCAGCTGAGTTAAGCGGTTATGTAATCCAGACATAGTGAGTATGTGCTCACTGACAGAACTATTTTCCTCCATCTTACAGCTGAAGAACTTGTCGGAGACTTCATATCTCTCGACCCGGGCATGAGCTTGAAAAACCATTTTCAGCTCTTCGAACATCTCATATGCTTCGTGTCTCTCAAAATGCTTTTGGAGCCCCGGTTCTAAGCTGTAAAGCATGCCGCACTGAACGAGGGAGTAGTCATCAGCACGTGTCTGCCAAGCGTTCATAACGTCTTGGTTCTATGGGACGGGTACGTCACCTAGCGGTGCTTCTAGGACATAATCTTTCTTGGCAGCTATGAGGATGATCCTCAGGTTCCGGACCCAGTCCGTATAATTGCTGCCATCGTCTTTCAGCTTGGTTTTCTCTAGGAACGCGTTGAAGTTGAGGACAACGTGGGCCATTTGATCTACAAGACATATTGTAAAGATTTTAGACTAAGTTCATCTAATTATATAATGAACTCCCACTCAGATAGACATCCCTCCAGTCATCTAAGTATAACATGATCCGAGTTAACTAGGCCGTGTCCGATCATCACGTGAGACGGACTAGTCAACATCGGTGAACATCTTCATGTTGATCGTATCTTCTATACGACTCATGCTCGACCTTTCGGTCTTCTGTGTTCCGAGGCCATGTCTGTACAAGCCAGGCTCGTCAAGTCAACCTAAGTGTTTGCATGTGTAAATCTGTCTTACACCCGTTGTATGTGAACGTTGGAATCTATCACACCCGATCATCACGTGGTGCTTCGAAACAACGAACTGTCGCAACGGTGCATAGTTAGGGGAAACACTTTCTTGAAATTATTATGAGGGATCATCTTATTTACTACCGTCGTTCTAAGTAAACAAGATGCAAAAACATGATAAACATCACATGCAATCAAATAATAATAGTGACATGATATGGCCAATATCACATAGCTCATTTGATCTCCATCTTGGGGCTCCATGATCATCTTGTCACCGGCATGACACCATGATCTCCATCATCATGATCTCCATCATCGTGTCTCCATGAAGTTTCTCGTCAACTATTACTTCTACTACTATGGCTAACACGTTTAGCAATAAAGTAAAGTAATTTACATGGCGTTTCTCAATGACACGCAGGTCATACAAAAAATAAAGACAACTCCTATGGCTCCTGCCGGTTGTCATACTCATCGACATGCAAGTTGTGATTCCTATTACAAGAACATGATCTCATACATCACATATATATCATTCATCATTCATCACAACTTTGGCCATATCACATCACAAAGCACTTGCTGCAAAAACAAGTTAGACATCCTCTAATTGTTGTTGCAAGTTTTACGTGGCTGCAATAGGGTTCTAGCAAGAACGTTTTCTTACCTACGTAAAAGCCACAACGTGATTTGTCAACTTCTATTTACCCTTCATAAGGACCCTTTTCATCGAATCCGCTCCAACTAAAGTGGGAGAGACAGACACCCGCTAGCCACCTTATGCAACTAGTGCATGTTAGTCGGTGGAACCAGTCTCACGTAAGCGTACGTGTAAGGTCGGTCCGGGCCGCTTCATCCCACAATACCGCTGAAGCAAAATGAGACTAGTAGCGGCAAGAAAGTTGACAACATCTACGCCCACAACAAATTGTGTTCTACTCGTGCAAAGAGAACTAGGCATAGACCTAGCTCTGATACCACTATTGGGGAATGTTGTAGAAAACTAAAATTTTCCTACGGTTTCACCAAGATCCATCTATGAGTTCATCTAGCAACGAGTGATCGGATTGCATCTACATACCTTTGTAGATCACGCGCGGAAGCATTCAAAGAACGGGATGAGGAAGTCGTACTCGACGTGATCCAAATCACCGGAGATCCTGTCGGTGTACTAGAGTAGGGGTACCCTAGTATCCCGAACTTGTGCACGGGCAGTCGCAGCATCCCGCGGCAAGGCTTGCCGGGTGACCGCCAAGATCCTCCGTGGTTCCTTTGGAGCCATTCAAGAACAAAGTGTCCAAGTGAAGAAGACAAGACCCCGGCAAGAGGAGCTTGCCGGGAAGGCCACTCAAGGCATTTCAAGGAACTTGCCGCGGCGCACCACGCGTTCCGGCAAGACCCGGTGAGCGACAAGCTCCCGGACGCGACAAGACAACGACCGCGGCAAGGCGCTTGCCGCGGCGAGCCACCTCTCCGCGCCCGCGCTCCAGCACATCCACCAACGTGTCGCTCTGGGGCCCTTCCAGGCGTACGTGGCGGAAGGCTGTGCAGCTAGGGACGTGCGGTGGCAAGCGGCGCTGACAAGATCGCCATCGTGGCGAACGGTGGCGTCCCTGGCGGTCCCTTTTCGCACTGTTTAGGCGACACAGACGGGCATTTAAGACCCTTGTCCCCTGCCGTCAGGGTTAGGTGTGATACACTGTAGCAGGTAGCTGTGCCTACCACAACACCTTTCCATTTTTGCCCTTTACCTCCGTTGCCACCTGTCGGTAGCCCCTTGAGCATATAAAAGGAGGCCCGTGTGCAACGTAGGGAGGGGTGAGCCAGTTCGAACACTCACGCTCGGTCTTGCTAGCCGCTGGTGTGTATTGTAGCACTCCGCGCTCCCGAGCTAGAAATCAATACAAAACCACAAAGCAGGAGTAGGGTTTTACGCATCCGTGCGGCCCGAACCTGGGTAAATCACTCGCGTGCTTTGCCTCGATTTGCTCTTTGCACGATCTCCACCCCCGCCGAACCGAAAGGGACCCGGCCCGCCGGTCCCATAGGTGCCCGTGGATCAGCACCCCGGCAGATCCTAGCGCCGAACGGACGGCACCTCCGCGTTCAACACACGTACGGTCAGTGTGACGTCTCCTCCTTCTTGATCCAGCAAGGGGGAAGGAGAGGTTGATGAAGATCCAGCAGCACGACGGCGTGGTGGTGGATGCAGCAGTCACTGCAGCAGGGCTTCGCCGTTCTCTACGGAGGAGGAGGAGGTCTTGGAGGGGAGAGGGAGGCGCCAGGGGCATGGGGTGCCACTGCCCTCCCTCCCCCCCTCTATATATAGGGTCCCCAAGGGGGGCACCGGCCCTGGAGATCCAATCTCCCAAGGGGCGGCGGCCAAGGGGGTGGAGTGTCCCCCAAGGCAAGTGGGGAGCCCCCCCCCCCCACCCTAGGGTTCCCAACCCTAGGCGCGGGGGGAAGGCCCAAGGGGGGCGCACCAGACCACTAGGGGCTGGTTCCCCTCCCACTTCAGCCCATGGGGACCTCCGGGATAGGTGGCCCCACCCGGTGGACCCCCGGGACCCTTCCGGTGGTCCCGGTACAATACCGGTGACCCCGAAACTTGTCCCGATGGCCAAAATAGCACTTCCTATATATAATTCTTTACCTTCGAACCATTCCGGAACTCCTCGTGACATTCGGGATCTCATCCGGGACTCCGAACAACTTTCGGGTTACTGCATATACATATCTCTACAACCCTAGCATCATTGAACCTTAAGTGTGTAGACCCTACGGGTTCGGGAGACATGTAGACATGACCGAGATGGCTCTCCGGTCAATAACCAACAGCGGGATCTGGATACCCATGTTGGCTCCCACATGCTCCTCGATGATCTCATCGGATGAACCACAATGTCGAGGATTCAAGCAACCCCGTATACAATTCCCTTTGTCAATCAGTACGTTACTTGCCCGAGATTCGATCGTCGGTATCCCAATACCTCGTTCAATCTTGTTACCGGCAAGTCACTTTACTCGTACCGTAATGCATGATCCCGTGACCAGACACTTGGTTACTTTGAGCTCATTATGATGATGCATTACCGAGTGGGCCCAGAGATATCTCTCCATCATACGGAGTGACAAATCCCAGTCTTGATTCGTGTCAACCCAACAGACACTTTCGGAGATACCCGTAGTATACCTTTATAGTCACCCTGATATGTTGTGACGTTTGGTACACCCAGAGCACTCCTACGGTATCCGGGAGTTACACGATCTCATGGTCTAAGGAAAAGATACTTGACATTGGAAAAACTCTAGCAAACGAACTATACGATCTTGTGCTATGTTTAGGATTGGGTCTTGTCCATCACATCATTCTCCTAATGATGTGATCTCGTTATCAGTGACATCCAATGTCCATAGTCAGGAAACCATGACTATCTGTTGATCAATGAGCTTGTCAACTAGAGGCTTACTAGGGACATGTAGGTGTCTATGTATTCACACATGTATTACGATTTCCAGATAACACAATTATAGCATGAATAAAAGACAATTATCATGAACAAGGAAATATAATAATAATCCTTTTATTATTGCCTCTAGGGCATATTTCCAACACCCTTCCCCTACCCCGCATCAATCAAATTATTGATGCCACTGCAGGACACAACTCACTATGTTTTCCTCGACGCATATTCCGGATACCATCAAATTAAAATGAAGGAACCCGACCAAGCCGCAACGACATTTATTACCCTATACGGGCCTTTCTGCTTCAACACTATGCCCTTTGGGCTTTAAAACGCCAGCGCCACCTACCAACGCGTGATTTAAACATGCCTAGAGAAACAAATCGGCAAGACAGTTGAAGCATATGTGGACGACATCGTCATCAAGACTAAGCACGTCGAGTCATTAATAGACGACCTATGCCTCACATTCGACAATGTTCGGACATATGACATTAAGCTCAATCCGGAAAAATGTGTTTTCGGCATTCCCTCTGGAAAACTGCTGGGCTTCATTGTTTCCAGTAGAGGAATCGAGGCAAATCCAGCCAAAATCCAAGCTTTATCAAAATTGGCTACACCAATAGACCTTAAACAGGTCCAAAAACTAGCCGGATGTGTGGCAGCTTTCAGCCGCTTTATCTCCAAACTAGGAGAAAAAGCATTGCCACTTTATTGACTTCTCTAACGCACCAACCAATTCGAGTGGACGGATGCGGCAACGGCCGGATTGGAAGAAATAAAGGCTCTTTTAGCGAGAAACCCAATCCTGGCCGCGCCAAGCGTCGGTGAACCAATGTTATTATACATCTCTGCAACACACCAGGTGGTGAGCGCAGTGCTCGTCGTCGAGCGAGAGGAGGACGGACACAAATTCCCGCTCCAGAAGCCGGTATACTATGTATCCACTGTCCTAACTCCATGCAAATCCCGGTATCCTCATTATTAAAAGATAGCATATGCGGTCTTCATGGCATCTCGGAAGCTACGACACTATTTCCAAGAGTGTTTGATCACGGTGGCTTCAGAAGTACCACTGAATGACGTAATAAACAACCGCGACACCATGGGCCAGATTGACAAGTGGGCCATTGAGCTCATTCCATTCGACATAACATATAAGCCGCGCCGGGCCATCAAATCCCAAGTACTGGCAGACTTCGTCACTGAATGGACAGAGGCCGAACTCCCTAAAGAGTACGGCACATATTCCAACTAGGTCATGCACTTTGATGATTCCAAAATGCTGGCGGGCTTAGGGGCGGGCGTTGTCTTAACGTCCCCCACAGGAAACATTGTTCAATACATACTCCAAATATTATACACAGACTCCAACAACGCAGCCGAATATGAGGCCTTATCGCACGGTCTTCAGATGGCTACCTCCATGGGCATAGAACGCCTAGAAGTACGCGGGGACTCAAATCTCGCAATATCCCAGATAAATGGAGACTTCGACGCCAAAGATCCAAAGATGGCGGCCTATCGTAATGCCGTACTCAAAATATCAGCTTAGTTTGAGGGACTCGAGTTTCCTCATGTGGCTCGAGAAAGCAATCAAGCGGCGGATGTTCTTGCTTGCCTGGACGCCAAGCGTGACCCCGTCCCGCCTAACATCTTTTTGGAAAGGCTCTTCAAGCCATCCGTGGTGTGGCAGGATGAGAGCGGCAACACTAGTCCGGATACGATTATACCCCAAGATTCCGAACACAATACCGATATCATCGGAGGCTCAGCCACCGAAACAACATCATCGGCCCATTTAATAATGGCAATAATTTCCCCATGGACCGAACCCTTCTTGGCCTACCTTAATAGGCAAGAGCTCCCTAAGGATCAGAATGAGGCTCGCTGCATTGTTCGGCATTCGAAAGCCTACAAGTTCCACGAAGGAGAGCTCTACAAGAAAAGTTCTACCGGAATACTTCAAAGATGTATCTCCGAAGAAGAGGGATGGCAGCTCTTGGCTGAAATCCATGGTGGCCTCGGTGGTCACCACGCCGCAGCTCGGGCCCTTGTAAGTAAGGCCTTCCGTGCAAGTTTCTTTTGGCCAACGGCCGAAGCAGATGCACATGATCTTGTCCAACATTGTGTCGGATGCCAGCTTTTCGCCAACCAAAGCCATATGCCGCCCACTGCTCTACAAACAATCCCCATTACTTGGCCTTTTGCGGTCTGGGGTTTGGATATGGTCGGACCCCTTAAAGGGGGCAGCCATAAGAAAAAATATCTGCTGGTCATGGTAGATAAGTTCACTAAGTGGATAGAGGCCAAACCAGTTAAAACGGCCAAAGCCGGACCAATGATAGACTTTATATCCGGTGTCGTGCACCGTTATGGTGTCCCACACAGCATCATCACCGACAACGGCTCCAATTTTACGGCTGATGAGGTGAAAGCCCGGTGTGCTAATCTAAGCATTAAGCTCGATTACGCCTCTGGGGGCTTATTATGAGCGGCATCAAACCCAGACTAGTGCGGACTTTGAAAGAATCAAACAAGCACTGGGTTGAGGAGCTCGACTCCGTACTCTGGGGGCTGCGGACCACGCCCAATCGCACTACCGGATATACACCTTTCTTCATGGTGTACAGCGCAGAGGCTATGTTACCCTGCGACATTATTCATGACTCACCTCGAGCTTGATTGGCAGGACAGCTTAGATGCCCTGGAGGAGGAGCACGATGTTGCAAAAGCCCGTTCCGCATTTTATCAACAGCAGGCCCGTAGATATCAAAGCAGAGAAGTGCGGGCCAAGACTTATAATGTTGGCGAACTCGTCCTACGCTTGTCGAAGAAGAAAAAGGAAAAACTCAAGCCCAAGTAGGAGGGTCCCTTCATCATTGACGAAGTTCTCACTAGAGGAGTGTACCGCCTGCGTGATGCATCAGACAATTGCCTAGAGCCGAACCCCTGGAACGCGGCCAGACTCCGAAGATTCTATGCCTAGCGTCGAACTCTTCATTCGTCTCCTTCTCCCTATTGTTTCCATTATTTTTTTCTCCTCTCCTTTCGCTTTTTCTTTTTTTCTTTTTTAGCCTTAAAGCTTTTCTGCGGCTAAAACGTGCACCTATGACATACACATCCTCAAATGTGTACGCCATTATACCTGGGGGCTTCTTGCACAGAAGCTTATTATTGTTATTTTTCGAGCATCAAGGTCATCACATATGCATTTTTTCCTCGCATGTACCTTTTCTTCGCCATTATATGCATCGATATGACTTAAGTTTTGGCCAAGCTGGGTTGCCTGGCTCCTGTGCTTATGCCCTATGTTCCCGTTTGTTCGGCTAGGGCATAAAGGGAGCACCTCTGCGATTGTTACTGCCAGGTCATCCGGATGTGTACCTCAGACTGGGTGAAGCCGAAAGCTAGCGTTCTTAAGAGAATATTCAGTCGGCGGACTAAAGATGTTTTTACATTCCTTCCACTACGAACCCCCAGATGTTACGTATACTGCGATCTTTTCAATCATAGTTCGGACAAGCACATTAACGCGTGTACACCCAGGGAAAGGAACCCTTAACGTAACTATTCTCTCTGGAAGATGTTTATTACAATCACAATGTAATATAACATAGCTAGCTGGATACAACTTGTCTCTTCAAGCAACTATGACCCCTACGCCTGGTTTCCATGCATACCTCGGTCTATTTTGCCGCTCGGGTATTCGGAAACACTCCGCACCTTCGGGTCCAGAGGTCAAAGCGAAAAGGTCGGCCATGACAATTGTTTTACAATCCGGCTAGGGACAAATACATCAAGGAAAGTACATAGTCACTTGGACTCAAAAATTTCCTCCTCTATACCGTCTAACAGGTTGTCTAGCTTACAATCCTATTGGGAATATTTGGAGGCTACTTCTACTTGATCATACACCAAATTAACGGGAATTTCTTTCCCATCTGACCCTAGAGGTCCAACCCGGGCCATATGATTTGGATCAAGCTTGGTATACCATGTTTTCACCATGGCCTAGGCTTCTCGCACACCTTCCCGGCAGGCTGATATCTTCCATCATTGAATACGCCGTCGTGCTCCTTTGAATAGCTCCACGAGCTCCTCCATACTTCCTAGAGGGGAGGCAGATGGCCATAAAGCCTTGGCAACACTCCGCATTACTTGCCGAACTCGCTCGTGCATCTGGGACAACTCTTGTAGCAGGTCGCCTTGAGGTCCAGAAATTTCCTCTTTGGGACAGCCAGTTAGCATACCTGCGGACATAAATCTGTCAGTCCCTGCCCTCGCCGAATTATAGGGAGGCAAGTTTGAAAAACATAGTGAATATGCCGCCTCATAATCTCTTATTCTCCTTGACGGCGTCAGCAAGCTGGGCTCGAACATATTTTAGTTCTTCGCCCAGTTGGGTATGGGAATCCTACAGCTTGTTCTTCCCCCCCCCCCTAACCCACGTCAGCACACGTTCGCCTGTCGCATGTTGCCTTTTGGCCTCTTGTTCACCAGCCTGGGCGACCTTCAGTTTCTCTCTCAGCTGCTCTACTGATTCTGTCACCAGAAATACAACAGTATTAATATTACTGGTATATGATTATACTTTTTCTAATGGGAAGAAACATTACTAGGCGGTGCCTCCTTGGTTTTTTCCAATTCGGTGGTAGCCGCAGTTAGCTGAGTCTTACACTTTTGCAGCTCTTGAGACAGCAGGCTATGTTTCTCCATAAGTGCATGATTATACAATGATCCTTAAATCAGTTGTATCAACTACTTTAAGTCTCGGGGGCTACTAGTATATGATTACCAAATCTACACTTACCCGCATATCTTTTAGATACTGGTTCGTGGCTCCGGCAAGTCCATTCCGAGCAGCTCGGATGTACACATCGGCCGAGCTGAAGGCATTAAATGCCTCCTTTGAAAAGCCGGGGTCATGGAGAGAGGCCCTCCGACGATGATGATTCATGGCACTCTCCACTTCAGAGTTCCTGACGGACATATCGTTTGAATCCTCTGCGGAAGGATAGTCCGGCACGACTCCCATGTCGGCCCCTGTCCTTAGGGCATGGTGTGGAACATGACTAGTGGAGGCACGACCGGCAGGATCCCCGGACATAGTCCGGCGATAAAATGCGACGGATGACGTCACGATTTGATGTGGCGACCAGGAGGCATATTTTAAAAAGAAAGACTTACCTCTTTGATGAAGGTTCTGCCGTATTATCGTTTGCCTTTCTCTTCGAAGATGTGCTCGGCGCAGGCACCACTCTCCTCGGAGATGATCCTAGTGCGCGTTGTGGCGTCGAGCGCCTCCCCTTTGGGGCATGAAATAGTGCGGTGGGTGAGGCATAATAAGGAAACTCTTTCGAAGAAGGTATCTCTTGATTACTTACGTGTGAGGCAGGAAGGAGGCCAGGATAGTCGGCCATGATTGGTACAATTGTGCCATCATAGCTCTCCTGCTAGAATACTCCCTTCTCGAGCTCCACAAATATGTCCGGATCCTCTTCGAATCCGGGGTCAAGATCCCGTTGTGATCCTCTGGCTGCGGGGCGGGATTATGGATCCCCTTGGTAACCCTCCGCCATTCCTGTTATAAGATGCGTTAATATCCATTAAAAGTGATTCGGAGAGAGGATTGAGTAAAGTGGTGGGACTAGAACTCACCCAGCTCGGAGGATTGTACATGGAAAACCCATCTCGGCGTTTAAGACGACCGAACTCCTCTTCCTCCCCTTTGTACAGCTTGGCCAATATTTTCACCAAAGCGGTGGGGGAGTCCGGACCTTTTTGACCATAGCATGAGGCGGCATCCTCCCCATTATAGTGCCACATGGGAAACCCTCGGTACTAGAGTGGATGGACCCCCCGCACTATGGAAGTTGCCATCACCTTGATTATTGATAATCTGGATTGGGAAAGTGTCTTAATCTTACCCATCAGTTGGCGGACTTTCGCGCTATCTTCCTCCTCGAGGCTCCGAGGACGTCAGCTATGATGTTTTTGTAGCGGAGCATTTGAAAATTCGGGAAGGCCCATTCGAACTCGGTCGGGGAGAGCGACGTCCTCAATATAAAACCATTCTGAGGGCCATTCTTCGCGCGCCTTCTTCGGTATGCCGGACAGGTATCCGGTCCCAGCTATGGGCCATACTTCGGCACCGCCCACCTCAAATATCGACCCTTCTCACTTGCGAGGGACGAGGAAGAATAACTTCCTCCACAAGTCAAAGTGGGCTTCACAGCCCAGGAAAAGCTCGCAGAGGGTGACAAAACCTGCGATGTGCAGGATAGAGGTCGGCGTGAGGTTGTGCAGTTGGACGCCGTAATACTCCAGGAGTCCGCGGAGGAAAGGGTGGATTGGAAACCCGACACCTCTCAACAAATAAGATACGAAGCACACCCATTCCCCCCTAGTTGGATTGGGGAAATTTTCTGCCAGGACCTCGCCTGTAAGGGAGGTCAATCCTTCTCGAACAGGGACCAGATTCGCAGGGGGAAGGAATCCCTGTGTTTGGAGCTTAACCAACTACTCATGGGATACAAAGCATCTCTCCCAATCACCTTTTTCGGAGTCGTGGGGGCGGGAGGAAGAACTAGGGACGCTAGCCATGTTGAATGGTTTCCCTTGGCAAGACTCTGAAGATTTTCCACTGGGTGTGGAATGGATCTGAGATCCAACCCCTTTAAGTAGAGGCCTTTCTTATATGGCCGAAGGGGGGTTATGCAAAAATGCCCCGACCTCTCATATTCGCTCGACGCGTGGAGTAGAAGGTGTGGAGGCACAGAAGACGATGGGTGCGACATTAAATGGAGGGCTGAATACGGCTCTTTAAGTCAGATACTTTGAAGTGACCGGAGGAGGAACCCGCCTTGCAATGTCGAAGACAATCTGCGCGCCGGACACCTCGTCATTGAAGCCTGGTTCGGGGGCTACTGAGGGAGTCCTAGACTAAGGGGTCCTCGAGCATCCGGCCTATTGGACATGGGCCAGACTATTGGGCCATGAAGATACAAGATAGAAGACTTTCTCCCGTGTCCGGGTAGGACTCTCCTTTGCGTCGAAGGCAAGCTAGGCGGCCGGATGTACTATTTCCTTTCTATGTAACCGACTTTGTACAACCCTAGTCCCCTCCGGTATCTATATAAACCGGAGGGCTTAGTCCGTAGAGACAATCATAATCACATAGGCTAGATTTCTAGGGTTTTAGCCATTACGATCTCGAGGTAGATCGACTCTTGTAACACTCATATTCATCAAGATCAATCAAGCAGGAAGTAAGGTATTACCTCCATAGAGAGGGCCTGAACCTGGGTAAACATCGTGTCCCCTGTCTCCTGTTACCATCAACCTTAGACGCACAGTTCCGGACACCCTACTCGAGATCCGCCGGTTTTGACAACGACAGCAGGCGGCGGGCGTGCGATGGCCTTCGAGCAAGGGTCATGGGCGGGGCCAGCGAGGACGGCCGGAGCGGGGATGGTTGCGGGAGTCCGGGTCGAGGCTAGTGGTGCAGGCAGGGGGTAGCAAGGCGGCGAGTAGAGGAGGTGCGGTGAATGGGGCAGCGGCGCGGGACGAGCGACGCGGCAGGTGAGCGGGGCGGGTGTCGTGGAATTGTCATGGTAGATGTCCTAGTGAGAGGCCTTAGTCATGAGGCCAATGCATCTATGTAGTAGCTTGAGCGGGGTTGATCAGTATCGAGAGACGCAACACGCAAGACAAAGATTCAGACAGCTTCGGGCCCCGGGAAACATCATCCGGTAACAACCCTACATGTTGTTTGTGGCTAGGTCTCATTATCATCACGAGGGAGTCGCCGTATCTCCGGCTCTCCTAGTTGTGTCTAGACTAAGCCATTATTCAACTTCTCCCTCTGGGATGCCCTGCCCCTCCTTATATAAGTTGAAGGGGCGGGTTACATGTAGAGTCCAACTTGGATTAAGACTTAAACTATTCTGACTTCTGATCACGGGCTTCTCTCCATGGGCTTCTTAACATTTTGGGCTTATTAACCCCAGGCGACTCTGTTACAATCCGACTTAACATCTGGCGGTTTAAACATCTTTAAACATCTGCCAGCTTTAAGCATCTTAAACATCTGCCGGCTTGAACATCTTAAACATCTGGCTTAAACATCTACCTTAAACATCTGCCGGCTTAAATAGCTTAATCATCTGGTTTAAACAACGGCCGGGTCTCCAATGAAACACCAAGTCCCAGCCGGGTCATATCTCCGGCCGGGTCATACCGCAGGGTATATCCCCGACATTAGCCCTCAGTTTAATTTGGATTTATCCATGTTAAACTGATCCTGTAAACAAAACACAAGAAAAATTTAACAAATTGTGCTCCAGGTTAAATATTCTTGTAAGCTGGCACCTGAAATCCTTAAGTCCTTGTCATTTCCTTCTTCTAGAAAATCTGGGTCAATAAGCCAGCTTCATAATCAATTTGCTGATGTTGGTTTCTCACAGAGAAAAATTGTGAAGAATAATTCATTTGACTCAGCTCCCAATGCTTAAAAATATTGGTCTTGAAATACTTATCTGATCTTCAGCCGGCTTGAAAATGTAGATCTTGCCAATTTATGGTTACCAAAATTGCCGGGTTATAAACAGATGGTGCCGAGTCATAATTGTTGCCGACGCCTGGTCAAAACTGAGAATTTTGAAGATTTCTCTCCCTCATATCCATATTACCTATTGATACGTCCATTTTGCATCATGCATTTATATCAATATTTATTACATTATGGGATGTTATTACACATTATGTCACAATATGAGGGAGCCCTGGATTAGGGGGTCTCTGGACAGCCGGACTGTTGGACTATGAAGATACGAGATTGAAGACTCCGTCCCGTGTCCAGATGGGACTCTACTTGGCGTGGAAGGCAAGCTAGGCAATACGGATATGTATATCTCCTCCTTTGTAACCGACCTTGTGTAACCCTAACCCCCTCCGGTGTCTATATAAACCGGAGGGTTTTAGTCCGTAGGACAACATACAATCATACCATAGGCTAGCTTCTAGGGTTTAGCCTCTCTGATCTCGTGGTAGATCAACTCTTGTACTACTCATATTATCAAGAATAATCAAGCAGGACGTAGGGTTTTACCTCCATCAAGAGGGCCCGAACCTGGGTAAAACATCGTGTCCCCTGCCTCCTGTTACCATCCGCCTTAGACGCACAGTTCGGGACCCCCTACCTGAGATCCGCTGGTTTTGACACCGACATTGGTGCTTTCATTGAGAGTTCCTTTATGTCGTCATCATTAGGCTTCATGGCTCCTTCAATCATCGATAGCGATGCAGTTCAGGGTGAGACTTTTCTCCCCGGACAGATCTTTGTGTCCGGCGGCTTCGCACTGTGGGCCAACTCGCTTGGCCATCTGGAGCAGATCGAGAGTTACGCCCCTGTCCACCAGGTCAGGTTTGGAAGCTTAAACTACACGGCCGATATCCGCAGAGACTTGATCTTCGACGGATTCGAGCCCCTTCCTAGTGCGCCACACGGTTACGGTGAGCATGATCTAGCTCTGCCATCAGACAGTGCTCAGGAGATCGCGCCAGCAACCACTCTGACCCTCAATTCGGAGCCAGTTGCGCCATCCATGGACAGGTGGGTAGACCCCGCCACGGAGGCCGCACTCTCATCGGCGATCGAGCCAAGTATCGACCTTACCCTTCACGGGAGCCGTAACGCCGAACTACCGGATTCTTCCCCGGCCACGGACTCTGAACCGCCCGCGCCCGTGCCTATCGAATCCGATTGGGCGCCGATCATGGAGTTTACCTCCGCGGATATTTTTCAGCACTCGCCCTTCGGCGACATACTGAACTCATTAAGGTCTCTCTCCTTGTTAGGAGAGTCCTGGCCAAAATATGTCCGGCAAGATTGCGATGCGGATGACGAAGAAATTCGCCGCCCACCCACCACCCATTAGTAGCCACTGTCGACGACTCAACCGATATGCTCGACTTCGACCCCGAAGACAACGACGGTATGGACGACGATGCGGGAGACGAAGAGGAACCACTGCCCACAGGGCACTGGACAGCCACCTCATCATATGATATATACATGGTGGACACACCCAAAGAAGGCAATGGCGACGAGACTGCGGAGGATGACCCCTCCAAGAAGCAACCCAAGTGCCGACGTCAGCGGTGCCGCTCTAAGTCTCGCCAAAGCAAAAGCGGTGACACCGGCACAGGAGATAATAGCACTCCAGACAGTGCCGAAGATGACAACAATCCCCTCCAGCAAGATTTAGAGCAGGAGGATGGAGAAGCCAGCCCTCCCGAGAGAGCGGCCGATGGAGAGGCGGAGGATGATAATTACATGCCTCCCTCCGAAGACGAGGCAAGCCTCGATGATGACGAATTCGTCATGCCTGAGGATCCCATCGAACAAGAGCGCTTCAAGCGCCGGCTTATAGCCACGGCAAATAGCCTTAAGAAAAAGAACAGCAGCTTCAAGTTGATCAAGATTTGCTAGCCGACAGATGGACCAAAGTCCTTGCGGCCGAGGAATATAAACTCGAACGCCCATCCAAGAGCTACCCAAAGCGTAGGTTGCTACCCCGACTGGAGGAGGAAGCACTCAAACCTACATCTCCAGCATATGATGCGGCTGACCAGCCACCTCGTGGCCGCGACAGAGAGGCATTTCAGCCAAAAACTCAGCCCGCACCCCGAAGCCACTCAAATAAAAATGACAAGGCACGGGGAAACACGCTAGACCTGCGAGACGTATTGGAGGACAAAGCAAAACATGCAAGATCGATCTACGGATCACGAGGGCGTGCCACTATGCGAGACGATAGCCGTCACGCCGGATACAGTAAAAGTAAATCCGGTCGGCCGAACACAGCGGACAAGACTCATTCGAGCTGTGTCGCAATATAGCCCAGTACAGAGGCGCTCCACACCCCCTATGCTTCACAGACGAAGTAATGGATCACCAAATCCCAGAGGGTTTCAAACCCGTAAATATCGAATCATACGACGGCACAACAGATCCTGCGGAATGGATCGAGGACTTCCTCTTGCACATCCACATGGCCCGCGGTGATGATCTACACGCCATCAAATACCTCCCACTCAAGCTCAAAGGACCAGCTCGGCATTGGCTCAACAGCCTGCCAGCAGAATCCATTGGCTATTGGGAAGATCTGGAAGCCGCATTCCTCGACAACTTCCAGGGCACTTATGTGCGACCACCGGATGCCGATGACCTGAGCCACATAATTCAGCAGCCAGAGGAATCGGCCAGGCAATTTTGGACATGGTTCCTAACAAAGAAAAATCAAATCGTCGACTGTCCGGATGCAGAGGCCCTAGAAGCTTTTAAGCACAACATCCGCGACGAGTGGCTCACCCGGCACGTTGGCCAGGAAAAGCCAAAATCTATGGCAGCCCTCACGACACTCATGACCCGCTTTTGCGTGGGAGAAGACAGCTGGCTGGCTCGCGGCAATAACATATCAAAGAACCATGGTACTTCGGATACCAAGGATGGCAATGGCAGGTCACGTCGCAACAAACACAAGCGCTGCATCAACAATGACAATACCGAGGATACGGCAGTCAATGCCGGATTCAAAGCCTCTAAACCCGGTCAGCGGAAAAAGCCATTCAAAAGAAGCACTCCGGGCCCATCCAGTTTGGACCGTATACTCGACCGCTCGTGTCAAATACATGGCACCCCCAACAAGCCAGCCAACCACACCAACAAGGATTGTTGGGTGTTCAAGCAGGCCGGCAAGTTAAACGCCAAAAAGAAAGATAAGGGGTCACATAGCGATGACGAGGAGGAGCCCCGGCAGCCGAACACCGGAGGACAGAAGAGGTTCCCCCCACAAGTGCGGACGGTGAACATGATATACGCAACCCACATCCCCAAGAGGGAGCGGAAGCGTGCGCTAAGGAACGTATATGCGTTGGAGCCAGTCGCCCCAAAGTTCAACCCATGGTCCTCTTGTCCGATCACCTTCGATCGCAGGGACCACCCCACTAGTATCCGTCATGGTGGATTCTCCGCACTGGTCCTAGACCCAATCATTGACGGATTTCACCTCACTCGAGTCCTTATGGATGGCGGCAGAAGCCTAAACCTGCTTTATCAGGACAGTGTGCAAAATGGGTATAGACCCCTCAAGGATCAAACCCACAAAAACGACCTTCAAAGGCGTCATACCAGGTGTAGAGGCCCATTGCACAGGCTCAGTCACACTGGAAGTGGTCTTCGGATCCCCGGATAACTTCCGAAGCGAGGAGTTAATCTTCGATATAGTCCCGTTCCGCAGTGGCTATCATGCACTGCTCAGCCGAATCGCATTTGCGAGATTCAATGCGGTACCGCATTATGCATATCTCAAGCTCAAGATGCCAGGACCTCGGGGGGTCATCACAGTCAATGGAAACACAGAGCGCTCTCTCCGCACGGAGGAGCACACTGCGGCCCTCGCAGCAGAAGCGCAAAGCAGCCTCTTAAGGCAATCCACCAGTTCGGCAATTAAAGACCCGGACACCTTCAAGCGCGCCCGGAGTAATCGGCAACAAGACCGCCTGGCACGTTCCGAGCTCGCATAGCAATGCGGCCCCCACCCCCGCCCTAGCCAAACGGCAAAATCCGTGCCACGCGTACACAATTACGCATTGAAAATACCATGGGCACAGGTGGGGAGGGGGGCACGACTACGGCACGCCCCAAGACGCGGCTCAACCTCACTAGGGGCTTCCCACTTTGTTATTTTTCTCTCTTTCGGGACTTTAATCTCTGGAAACCCTGTCCGGCAGTATGATTGCCGGACACATGATGCAACAACCAAGGAGGCAGAAAGCTACGTCGCACCACTGAACTCCTAGGTGGATTCCGATAACGAGTGAAATACTTGCTTTAAATACCATTCCTCAGCTTGCCCTTGGAGGGGACATGTCAAATAGTCCTACTTTCTGCTTATCGCACTACGTGTATCATTATGCTTTAACGCACCTTTTTGAATAAACAATGCATAGCACTAGACTATTATCGCATTCTCTATTCTTCTTTATATATATATATATGTTCATTCATGACATCCGGCACCCGTACACTCTGGTACGGCCAATACGCTAGGGGCTTAAGCATACCCCATAATACAGCGTGAGAAGTCCGAACACTTTCGACAGTGCGGCACCCCAAACTTATAGCATTATATGCATCAGCTCCGAATCATGTCTTGGGTCAATAGTTGGGTTTGCCCGGCTCCCATGTTTCGGTACCTTACGTTCCGCTATATCGGCTAAGGTAGCATGGGAGAACTACTGCGATTGTGCCCTGGTTGAGCTGGGCTAAGCACCTCAGCAGAGAAAGCTAAAACTGACTGTCATGATAAGGCGAGAGCTGGTCGCTGTTCGAGAGGTTTCAAGTCCCTAAAGACATATGCCGCTTAGAGCGAGGAGTTGGCTTTGTCCGGCTTAAGGCATGTATAGCGCCCCGAATTCGGCCTTCCGATTACTAGGGGCTTTGCCAAAATTTAAAATTGTAGAATTCTATGGCTAAGTGAGAATTATAAAGCATTATAGTCTGGTTGCCTTGTTTGTTGTGCTGAGCACCTCCCTCGAAGGACCCAACAATGGGAAAAAGATTGCTCAGGTTCATCCCGAACACCCCAGCACTCGTGGTATGGGGGCAGAAGCCGATGAGTGGCCATCTCTCAGATTTGATAAACAGCCGCACAGAAGGTAATATTTTAAATTCAAACAAGCGTTGCATAGCGCATATGAACAAGTTTTCATAATACAGGATCACACGAGCAAGTTCATTCAAAAATTACATCTTTTGCACACTCGTCCGCCACAAGACGGGCACCCTTCAGGACACCCTCATAATACATTTCGGGGTGGCGATGCTCCTTGCCCTGCGGTGGCCCCTCCTTCACCAGCTTCTCAGCGTCCATCTTGGCCCAGTGCACCTTCGCACGGGCAAAGGCCCGGCGTGCACCCTCGATGCAAACGGACCGCTTTATGGCCTCCAGCCATGGGCAGGCATCCATAAGCCGCCTCACTAGGCCAAAGTAGCTGTTGGGAAGGGAGTCGCCATGCCACATCCGGACTATAAGGCCCCTCATGGCCTGTTCGGCCGCCTTGTGCAACTCGACCAGTTGCTTCAGCTGGTCGCTCATAGGCATCGGGTGTTCGGTCCCAGTATACTGAGACCAGAACAGCTTCTCCTTCGAGCTTCCCTCCTCGGACTGGTAAAACTTCGCGGCATCCGACACACTGCGGGGCAGATCTGCGAATGCTCCTGGAGAGCTCCGGACTCGGGTAAGTAACAAGTAATTTACTTTCACATGCTTGCTTTGCATATTGAATGCCTTACCCGCCGCTATCTTCCTCATTGCCTCAATCTCCTGGAGGGCCTTTTGGGCTTCAGCCTTGGCATTCTTTGCGCTCTCGAGGGCCGCGGCAAGCTCAGACTCTCACATCTTTGAGTCAAGCTCCAACGCCTCGTGCTTCATCACGAGAGCTTGGAGCTCTTGCTACACCTCGCCCACCCGTGCCTCTTGCTTTTCCCGCTCGATGCGCTCCTTGGCCGCTTTGTCTTCGGCCTCGGACGATGCTTGCTTTAGGGTCGCCACTTCGGTCATGGCCCCTGGCACATTCATGATGATCCTGTCATTTCGCAACCACATTTTCTTGCTTATATATAGACAAGGTATTACTTACCTTTGTTCTCCTTGAGCTGCCTCTTGGCAAGGACATGCTCTTTCTCGGACCCCTCGAGGTCCTGCTTCAGTGCGGCGACCTCCGCAGTCAGTGTGGCAGAGGCCAGCAGCGAAGCCTGCGTACGCATATAGACATACTTATATTAGACTCCTACAGATATTATTGATCCTCTATTCGGCTTTTCTTTTTAAACACCAAACAGAGCATCAGGGGCTATTGTCTATGCGGTAATATTTTTCCTATATTTTAAATACTTACCTCAAATCCTGTTAGAAGGCTGGCACAGGCTTCAGTCAGTCCGCTCTTGGCGGACTGAACCTTCTTGATCACCGCACTCATAATAGTGCGGTGCTCTTCGTCGATGGAAGCGCCGCAAAGCGCTCCCAGCAGGTTGTCCGGTGCCTCTGGATGGACAGAGGTCACCAGCACGGGCGTCTTGCCCCTTTTGGAAGGGGGCCGCCTGCCTGAGTCCGGAACCACTAGAGGTTCCGGCGCGGTGTTCGGCTGAGGACCGAACTGGGAGCCCCCGGGAGCCTTGCTCCCTTTACTCCTGGAGTCCGGAAGGTCGCCTTGAGGCGCCTCCGGGACTATCTCCCCCCGGCTTGGTGCCCCTTGAGACAATACCTCGGCATTGTCCGTAGGGCAAGGGTTGGAGGCGGTTGGAAGTGTATCACTATTCATGTCCGACGAGTCCAAGGAACCGTCCGACGATGATACATCGATACGGGCTTGGGGCAGACTGCATAATCATATTCGACGTTAGGAGAAGAAGTGCGACAAAGGTATACTATGAGTTACTCTGGTATCCAAATACTTACGACTTTGCCAGGGGCTTGGCCCTGAGCAGCCACTCGTCTTCACCGTCGGCGGTGGTGGTGGAGCAGTCCGGAAGGAGAGTCCTTCCCTTCTTGGACCCTTCGGCATCCCCGGTTGGGGCGGCCTTCCTTTTCTTGTCTCCCCAGGCTGGACGGGGAGAATCTTCATCATCCTTCTCCTCGTTTTCACGGGAGGAGGGTGTCTCGGTGTTATCGGACGATGAGTCTGATACCACCTGGCGCCGGGAACTCTTTCGGGTTCCCTTGGCCTTCTTCTTGGTCTTATCCAGCACCTCATAAGGAGCCGGAGTTTGCATCTTCGTCAGGAGAGCGTCCGCAGGGTCTTCGGGTAGAGGGGCCGGACAGTTGATCTGCTCCGATGTCTCCACCCAGTCCTATCAAAGGCATGGGAGCTCAGACCCCGCACATGATTAAGCTATGGGAAATAAACACCCTATCAGATGTACAGAACTTACCGGATTCGCAGAACGCTTCGCGCTTAGCCCACGGTCCTCGGTAAGAGAAGGAGGGACCTCGGCGCCCTTGAACAGCACCCTTTAGACGTCTTTATGCGTTGTGTCGAAGAGCTCGCCTAGAGTCTGGTGCCAGGCCGGGTCGAACTCCCATAAGTTGAAATCTCGTTGTTGACATGGGAGGATCCGGCGGAAGAGCATGACCTGGACTATGTTGACAAGCTTAAGTTTCTTGCTTATCATGTTCCGGATACACTTCTAGAGTCCGTCCAGCTCCACCGATGAACCCCAGGACAGGCCCTTCTCCTTCCAGGAAGTGAGCCGCGTGGGGATTCCGGATCGAAACTCGGGGGCCGCCACCCAGTTGGTGTCGCGCGGCTCGGTGATGTAGAACCACCCCGATTGCCACCCCTTTATGGTCTCCACGAAGGAGCCCTTGAGCCATATAACGTTGGGCATTTTGCCCACCATGGCTCCGCCGCATTCCGCTTGTTGGCCGCCCACCACCTTCGGCTTGATATTGAAGGTCTTCAGCCACAGGCCGAAGTGGGGCCGGATGCGGAGGAAAGCCTCGCACACGACGATGAATGCCGAGATGTTGAGGATGAAATTCGGGGGCAGATCATGAAAGTCCAGCCCATAATAGAACATGAGGCCGCGGACGAATGGATGGAGGGGAAACCCCAATCCGCGGAGGAAGTGGGGGAGGAAAACCACCCTTTCGTGAGGTTCCGGGGTAGGGACGACCTGCCCCGCGGCTGGCAGCCGGTGCGCGATATTCGCGGCTAAGTATCCGGCTCCACGTAACTTTTTGATGTGCCCCTCCGTGACGGAGGAGGCCATCCACTTGCCTCCCGCTCCGGACATGTTTGGAGAGAGTTGAGAAGGAAGATGCGGACATGGGCGCTGGAGCTCGAGTGCGCGAGAATGGATGAGCAAGGAGGAAGAAGGCGTGGGTAGAAAAAGGTGAGATCTTATCCCTTTATAAGGGCGGACTAAACTGTGCGCCCCCACTAGCCTGGTAAAACTTGCTTATCCCCCAAGGGCCATAATTGATGGCGAGGTTGGGTTACCCATGTCCGTATTGATGAGAATCCCTTAATTAGGGGAACACGATCTCTGCTTTGACAAGACGTGTCAAGAAACCGCCTCACGTTATGTGCGGGGATGGATAAAGAAAAACAGTTCGAATAATTATGGGGCCATGACATGATGTCATGCTGCCAAAACGTGTTAGCAGATTAGATTTGTGGTAATATTATTCTCTCTACGGTGGTATGTGGAACTTATTTTGTAGGGTCGGACACTATCCTTGTATTCAAATTCTTCCGTGGTGTATTCGGAGGAGGAACCCGCCTTGCAATGCCGAAGACAACACTGCGCACCGGACTCATCGTCATTGAAGCCTGGTTAAGGGGCTACTGAGGGAGTCCTGGATTAGGGGGTCTCCGGACGGCCGGACTATATCCTTTGGCCGGAATGTTGGACTATGAAGATACGAGATTGAAGACTTCGTCTCGTGTCCGGATGGGACTCTACTTGGTGTGGAAGGCAAGCAAGGCAATACAGATATGTATATCTCCTCCTTTGTAACCGACCTTGTGTAACCCTAGCCTCCTCCGGTGTCCATATAAACCGGATGGTTTTAATCTGTAGGACAACATACAATCATACCATAGGCAAGCTTCTAGGGTTTAGCCTCTCTGATCTCGTGGTAGATCAACTCTTGTACTACTCATATTATCAAGAATAATCAAGCAGGACATAGGGTTTTACCTCCATCAAGAGGGCCCGAACCTGGGTAAAACATCGTGTCCCCTGCCTCCCGTTACCATCCTCCTTAGACGCACAGTTCGGGACCCCCTACCCGAGATCAGCCGGTTTTGACACCGACACAATACTTATGCATATTCTCTCTTATTTTACAAGGTTTACATGAAGAGGGGGAATGCCGGCAGCTGGAATTCTGGGCTGGAAAAGGAGCAAATATTAGAGACCTATTCTGCACAGCTCCAAAAGTCCTGAAACTTCACAGAAGTCATTTTTGGAATTAGTAAAAAATACTGAGCGAAGAAAATACCAGAGGGGGCCCACACCCTGGCCACGAGGGTGGGGGCATGCCCTACCCCCTGGGCGCGCCCCCTGCCTCGTGGGCCCCCTGGTGGCCCTCCGATGCCCATATTCTGCTATATGAGGTCTTTCGTCCGAGAAAAAATCATAAGCAAGCTCACGGGACGAAACTCCGCCGCCACGAGGCGGAACCTTGGCGGAACCAATCTAGGGCTCTGGCGGAGCTGTTCTACCGAGGAAACTTCCCTCCGGGAGGGGGAAATCATCACCATCATCATCACAAATGATCTTCTCATTTGGATGAGTCAATCTCCATCAGTATCTTCACCAGCACCATCTCATCTCAAACCCTAGTTCATATCTTGTATCCAATCTTTGTATCCAAACCTTAGATTGGTACATGTGGGTTACTAGTAGTGTTGATTACTCCTTGTAATTGATGCTAGTTGGTTTACTTGGTGGAAGATCATATGTTCAGATCCATTATGCATATTAATACCCCTCTGATTATGAACATGAATATGCTTCGTGAGTAGTTACGTTTGTTCCTGAGGACATGGGAGAAGTCTTGCTATTAGTAGTCATGTGAATTTGGTATTCGTTCGATATTTTGATGTGATGTATGTTTTCATCCCTCTAGTGGTGTCATGTGAACGTCGACTACATGACACTTCACCATTGTTTGGGCCTCGAGGGAGGCATTGGGAAGTAATAAGTAGATGATGGGTTTCTAGAGTGACAGAAGCTTAAACCCTAGTTTGTGTGGTTCTTCGTAAGGGGCTGATTTGGATCCATATGTTTCATGCTATGGTTAGGTTTACCTTAATACTTCTGTTGTAGTTGCAGATGCTTGCAATAGGGGTTAATCATAAGTGGGATGCTTGTCCAAGTAAGGACAGTACCCAAGCACCGGTCCACCCACATATCAAATTATCAAAGTACCGAACGCGAATCATATGAACGTGATGAAAACTAGCTTGACGATAATTCCCATGTGTCCTCGGGAGCGTTTTCCTTCATATAAGAGTTTGTCCAGGCTTGCCCTTTGCTACAAAAAGGATTGGGCCATCTTGTTGCACCCTATTTACTTTATTACTTTCTATTCGTTACAAATTACCTTATCACAAAACTATCTGTTACCGATAATTTCAGTGCTTGCAGAGAATACCTTGCTGAAAACCGCTTATCATTTCCTTCTGCTCCTCGTTGGGTTCGACACTCTTACTTATCGAAAGGACTACGATAGATCCCATATACTTGTGGGTCATCAAGACTCTTTTCTAGCGCCGTTGCCGGGGAGTGAAGCGCCTTTGGTAGGTGGAATTTGGTAAGGAAAAATTTATATAGTGTGCTGAAATTTACTGTCACTTGTTACATATGGATCATAATCCCTTGAGGGGCTTGTTCGGGGTATCTTCACCCCGACCAGTAGAGCAAAGAGTTGGTCCTCAACCTACTGAACCTACTGAAAATGTTTACTTTGAAATTCCTTCGGGTATGATAGAGAAACTGCTAGCTAATCCTTTTGCAGGAGATGGAACATTGCATCCCGATTTACACTTAATCTATGTGGATGAAGTTTGTTGATTATTTAAGCTTGCAGGTATGCCCGAGGATGTTATCAAGAAGAAGGTCTTCCCTTTATCTTTGAAGGGAGATGCATTTACATGGTATAGGCTATGTGATGATATGGGATCATGGGACTATAAGCGATTGAAATCGGAATTTCACCAGAAGTTTTATCCTATGCCTCTTGTTCATCGTGATCATAATTATATATATAATTTTTGGCCTCGCGAAGTAGAAAGCATCGCTCAAGCTTG